>NC_047142.1:28282088-28582088 GCF_009829125.3 Periophthalmus magnuspinnatus | reverse complement strand
AACTCCTCCTCAGAAGGAGCAAACACCAACAAATCATCCAAGCAGCATAGAAGACTGGAGAAATTCAGATCACCGAATATGCTGAGCATCATTCGCATAAAGAAGGCAGGACTGTTGCAGAGGCCTTCGGGCAAGCGATTGTACTCATACAGGCCAAGGGGTGTAGTAAAGGCTGTGTAACATCTGTCAGATTCATGGAGACGGATGTTGTAAAACCCTGAAATCAGATCCACAGTACTGAATAAGGCGTTCCCTCCAAGGGCAGCAAGACAGTCCGACTGGTGGGGCAGGGGGTGGGCCTCCTTAAAAGTCCTAGCGTTAAGCCAGCGAAAGTCATATCCGCAAGTCTCCCGACTTCTTCCACACCAGCACCAGAGGAGAGGCAGACTTACTGATTATGCCTCTCATCTCCATCTCAGACAGAACCTCTCTCAACTTCTGATAGTGAGCAGGTGGCACTCTTCAAAAAGGGAGCCTGAAGGGACGGTCATCGGTAAGGTGAATTCAATAGACAAATTCCTGGAAAACACGTCCTGGAAGCTCGACTGCAGGTCAGCCAGCTTGTTCTTCCACTCACCCGACACTTGACAGCCTTCTATGTCAGTGTCACTGAGCCCACAGTCCTTCAACAACTGCACAGGGTTAGGAGGAGTACCTGGGAGACCAGATGAAGCAGTGGACAGACCCTGGGTGACAGGAAAATCCTCTAAGGCCACACAGGGGAACACATCAGCCAGCTTGACATTTCATTGCAGGGTGACAGCAGTCTGTGTGGGATTGAGGACCTTCATGGGGACCCAGTGATCTCCCCACATTGGTGTAATGACTCGGCCAACCATGATCTTCTTAGGCGTGGAATGTGCAGACGTGGGCTATACAATGACAGTGCTGCCAGGTAACAGAGGAGCAGAGGGTGGCAGCTTGCCCAAGACTATGTATTCCATCTGCGGCAGCAATATAACAGCCTGTTGTAATCTCAGAGTTCCAACCTTGTCCAGAACCTCAGAGCCCAACCACCGGGAAGTGCAACACAGCAACTGGAGGAATTGCTGACAGTCCGCATCGGAGGTACAAGAGGATATCATTTCCCAATATTTCTCTTCAGATTTCATCTTCTGGACAATGGGACGGATCACATTTGTGCCAACAATAAACTCATCCTTCTGTCCAGGAACCAGAATTGTTTGCAC
Organism: Periophthalmus magnuspinnatus; assembly: GCF_009829125.3. Classification (NCBI taxonomy): domain Eukaryota; kingdom Metazoa; phylum Chordata; class Actinopteri; order Gobiiformes; family Gobiidae; genus Periophthalmus; species Periophthalmus magnuspinnatus. The sequence goes on along the minus strand of NC_047142.1, from coordinate 28,580,898 downwards.
CATGAACTTGAAACCATAGATCTCAATGTCCAACTCATAGATACGTCTAGGCTGAGTAACGAGACCACCGCAACCCATGAGAACCACCTGCTCAGGAACAGGTTACGGATTTAGGACCATGCCGGCAGCTCTCAACTTGGCCTCCGCCAACTCACTGAGTGTACATGACATACTGCCAGAGTCCAGCATCTCTCTCAAAGACATCTTATTGCTGACAGACACAGGAGTATAAAACAGCTCAGTGACTTCTTCAATCTTTTGAGACCCAACCAGAATTACAGTCCTGTCTTCAGGGTAGCTTTTACAACAGTTGACATACACAGAGTGAGGATCAGATGGCTTGATGAGGGTATCAGTAACATCGCCCGTGTTGCCCCTCTCATCACACAGGCTGACTAGTTTAAATCAACATTAAGGGGAGGAGTGGTGGGCAGAGGCCTGCCCTTTTGTGTACATTCATTCCTCATTGTGACCCCAGCCCCTGGGACAACAGATGGAACTTAGCCTTTGGCTATAATCTGGCGTATTTACATTCATGTTGAATCATGTCTGTTCATCAATATGCATTGTCCCAGTCAAATAAATAAATATGCCTGTACAATCTACAATGTCAATGAGTGGTGTGTTCACCGGAACCACAAACTTGACAAGCCCGCCGCTGGGGGACGCTGATGGGTTCGACCGTGACCTGCCCACTTCTGGTTATTTGTCAAAGAGGCAGTGCACAGAGAAAGCACCTTGTCAAACATGGCCACCATTTACTGGGCAACACGATCAAGTTTGGCAACACTGGAGGCGGAGGCAACCTCAACAGCTGTCCACTCCTCTGGGGCCTTCATTTAAAAAGACAGAGAAAGAGCAGGGTCAGGACAGTGACTTATGAACATCATCACAACCGCAGAGCTGGGGTCCTCCACAGATTTACCACATCTCCTGGGGCACTCTTCCACTGCATCAATAGATTTATTCAGACGAATCCAATAGTCCACTGTAAAAGTCTCTCATTGGCATGTTGGAGCATGTGAGTTCACTAAAGTGCCATTTTAGGATGTCAAATACAGCTGTAATCAAATCACACCCACCCAGATCAGGGCGACAGCGGAGTGACACCTTAACCACATCACGAGCTTTGCCTGCCAGCCTAGACATTATCAGTTCATATTTTTCTTCAGGTGGTTCACAGTTAGCCCTAGACAGATAGAACTTCATCATCCCCTCCCATTCCTGCACGGAAAATGTGTCACTCCAGTCAACGGTGGGGTTTGGCTTAAGACTGAACCACAACTTTCAGCTGGGAAAAGTCCAAAAAGTCCAGGGGAGTGGGGGGCACACCGACAGCAGGCAGCTGAGTCTGGCAGGGCTGATGCTGGTGCATGGTGTTCAGATTGTTAGCAGTACTATCCCCTATTTGTTTTGCCAAATCAGGTATTATATCACTAAGTGCATCATGTGTCACAACACGTGTGGGGTCTGAGTGTACATTAGCAATGGGAGTAGAGGTGGCAATGGGTGGGCTTAACACAGTCCTATTAATAACAGAGTTCATGGAATTACTATCAGTATTTAAGGCCTTGCCCTTCCCAATACAAGGCAGATTCGAGTTAAACATGTTGGCTAAACCCAATGAAGAGCCTTTTTTTTATTTTAACTCAAAACAAAATCAAATTCACTTTTAACAGCATTTTGTCAGAATGAAACAGCCAATATCCTTTAACACTGCGCAAGCCCAAAACCTGACAGGCCGCGCTCAGGGAAGCATTCGGCGGCAAGAGGGTGACGTCACAGGGTCCAGCACACAGCACACCAAAGGTGCAAGAAGGGAGAGGCAGCAGAGCAGAGAAGCCAAAGGATGCCAACAGCAGCACGGAGGCCAGGAGATCGCTCAATGGCAATGTCACGGTTTGAACAGCACCAAGTGTGACTGCTGCACTTCTGCGTTCTGTTATTTTGTGAGGTGCTGAGGAGTCAGGAGGCACAGCAGTAACTTTTGGAGGCCTTTAATCTGCTTCACAAAAATATAAAACTGTATGAACATGTGCCTCAATTTGGTCCAGCTCACACTCTTCCCAACACTAATTCGCAAATGAAAGAGGCGGGAGTCAAACCCCAAATTTATACCAGGGGCAAGGCGAAGGACACGCAAAGAACAAAAAAAACAACATAGAAGCGGCTGGAGGACCAAGGCTGCACATAAAATTAAACACCAGGTATGAACAGAACACCATTTTAATTATACATATGTCTGAACCGGTTACACTGAGATTTGATTATTTCTATTGGTCAATGATCAGCTTGGATCTTTTTAATGGAGAGCTCTACAGCCAATCCTCTGTCAGTAAAAGCATGTGGTTTAGAGTTCAGACTTTGGTGGAAGAAATGTAAACATTTTTGGGGTTTAAATTGTTGTATTTATTTGCGGGAAATAAAAATAAAAATTTTAAGTATTTTTACATGACAAAAAATTTAATGTAATATTGTGATTGATTGATGAGTTCTTTTGAATAGTTTTTGAATAAGTAGGAGCCTGGGCACAAGGAACAATTTATCTACTATATCAAGTACTTATGTAATCTATGTAATTTCAACGGCTGATTTATTCCTTTATTTTTGTCTTTTATATTTCATCTGTTTACAACTTTAGAAACTGCCAAGTTTCAAATTAAAAACTTCAAACTGTTCAATTTAAAATGTTTTGCTACTTAAAATGTACTTTTAATATGATTTGTCTTTCTCCTACAGATGCCCAACTTGCAGTCCAAAACTCGGCATCTGGAGAGAAGTTGGCTCCCAAAAACGAGTCCATTGAAAATCATTCACTGAATCCAGAGGAGACCCAACAAACGGCACCCAACCCTGTCGTCCTCACCCAAAACCATGACACCCTCATCTCATTTGCACCTGTCAAGTATGCACCTGTCAAGTCTGAACCTGTTGAGCCAAGAATCGAACCTGTACAAAACCACCAAACGATTTCCAAAACAATTCCCCAAGAATGCAATGATTTAAGCCTGAGAATTGAACCTTCAACCTCATTTTTGGGTTTACAGCCGCTCTCTCCTCCTATGGACACCTCTAGTGGCAGTCAGCAGTACTGCATAAAGGACAGTAACATGCTAGACTTGCCTAAAAGAGCGCCTAGACCAAAGAAGATGTATCCATGTCCATACTGTCCGAAGGTGTTTTGGAGGAGTGAACATTTGGAGAGGCACGTTCGGATCCACACAGGTGAGAAGCCTTATGGGTGTTATATCTGCGGCCGCTTCTTCAGTCAAACCAGCAGCCTCAAAGGACACATGAAAACTCACATCAACATCAAGATCAGGGGACACCTATTAGGTAAGGCATAGAGCTCCATCAATATGTTTTTTTTTTGTTTTTTTTTCAATGGCTGATGCTGTAAAAGATCCAGAGAAACCGAGGGCTAGTAGATTCTGCTGATATTTTTAGGCCGTAGCCCATATGCAGAAAAAAAATAAAGGCATTTTTTGAAGACTAGGAATGTTTTACATAGATAGACCTCATATCTGCTTTATTCTGGTCATTTTTAGCTCATTGAAAAAGACGCTCATTTTCATGTGGCGCGAACAAAGCATTTACCGTAGACAGCGTATTTCCTACAAGATTTCAGCAAAGGAGTGAAAGCTGTTATCTTTAAAAGACATAAAACATGAGTTAATTCGTCCTGACACAAGTGTGTGAAGCATGTGGTCTGAAGTTGCCCCTGTGACGGCAGACCACTGCAGTCTCTGCAGCGCGAAGACTGTGAGCATTCAGTGGACTGCATAACAAGCACTCTCTGGGTCCTACAAGGGGGCCTGTTAAACTTATTTTTATTTTATATAATAATTTATTAATTAATTTAATAATTTATTATTTTTATAATTAATTTCCTTCTGTGTGTCCACTAGGGATGGGACGATATATGATAATATCGTTAATCGCGATAAAAAAGGTCCGCAATTAATCGTTCGTGACATTTTTTTATAATCATGATCATCGCGCACAATTATAATCGCCTTTACGGCACCACACTGCCTCATGTTTCCAGTTCTAATACAACGTTTAGATGTTAGTTTGTGGTGTTTGCCCACTCTGACATAGCAATGACACTTGTAGCTTCTGTGCTTATCTCTGTCTGAACTATATTCTGTCAGATATCAACAATAAACAAAGTCTGATCCGTAACTCTTCACAGGAATGTAACAGTGCGCGCCTCACCCGTGCGCACAGATGAGAGGCTAATGTGTGCACATCTTAGATTTTTACCTACAATAATGCAAACTGCAGAATAAAACAACACCTTTTAAACAAGACAAATTAAGTCTAATTCATCCATCCATCCATCCATCCATCTTCTTCCGCTTTATCCGGGGCCGGGTCGCGGGGGCAGCAGTCTAAGCAGGGACTCCCAGACTTCCCTCACCCCGGACACGTCCTCCAGCTCCTCCGGTGGGACCCCAAGGCGTTCCCAGGCCAGCCGAGAGACATAGTCCCTCCAGCGTGTCCTGGGTCTTCCCCGGGGCCTCCTCCCGGTGGGACATGCCCAAAACACCTCCCTAGGGAGGCGTCCAGGAGGCATCCTGAGCAGATGCCCGAGCCACCTCAGCTGGTTCCTCTCAACGTGTAGGAGCAGCGGCTCTACTCCGAGCTCCTCCCGTGTGACCGCGCTCCTCACCCTATCCCTAAGGGTGCGCCCGGCCACTCTGCGGAGGAAGCCCATTTCAGCCGCTTGTATCCGCGATCTTGTCCTTTCGGTCATGACCCAGAGCTCATGACCATAGGTGAGGGTAGGAACGTAGATTGACCGGTAAATCGAGAGCTTCGCCTTCCGGCTCAGCTCCTTCTTTACCACAACGGACCGATACAGCGACCACATCACTGCAGACGCTGCACCGATCCGCCTGTCAATCTCCCGCTCCATCCTTCCCTCACTCGTGAACAAGACCCCGAGATACTTGAACTCCTCCACTTGGGGCAGAGACTCACCACCCACCCGGAGAGAGCAAACCACCTTTTTCCGGTCGAGAACCATGGCCTCGGATTTGGAGGAGCTGATTCTCATCCCAGCCGCTTCACACTCGGCTGCAAACCGCCCCAGTGCCTGCTGCAGGTCCTGGCTCGAAGAAGCCATCAGGACAACATCATCCGCAAACAGCAGAGATGAAATCCTGTGGTTCCCAAACCAGGCCCCCTCCGGCCCCTGGCTGCGCCTAGAAATTCTGTTCATTATATTTATGGACAGAATTTCTAGGCGCAGCCAGGGGTGCCACCGGTGACAAAGGGCAGCCCTGGCGGAGTCCAACATGCACCGGGAACAGGTCTGACTTACTGCCGGCAATGCAAACACAGCTCCTGCTCCGGTCATACAGGGACCGGACAGCCCTTAGCAAAGAGCCCCGGACCCCATACTCCCAGAGCACCCCCCAAAGGACACCACGAGGGACACGGTCGAATGCCTTCTCCAGATCCACAAAACACATGTGGACTGGTTGGGCATACTCCCATGAGCCCTCGAGGACCCGATGGAGAGTATAGAGCTGGTCCAGTGTTCCACGACCAGGACGAAAACCACACTGCTCCTCCTGAATCCGAGGTTCGACTATCGGTCGGATTCTCCTCTCCAGTACCCTGGAATAGACCTTACCGGGAAGGCTGAGGAGTGTGATTCCCCTGTAATTGGAACACACCCTCCGGTCCCCCTTCTTATACAGAGGGACCACCACCCCGGTCTGCCATTCCACAGGTACTGTCCCCAACCGCCACGCGATGTTGCAGAGACGTGTCAGCCAAGACAGCCCCACAACATCCAGAGACTTGAGGTACTCAGGACGGATCTCGTCCACCCCCGGAGCCTTACCACCGAGGAGCTTGCCAACCACCTCAGTGACTTCAGCCAGGGTGATGGACGAGTCCGCCTCTGGGACCCCAGTTTCTGCTTCCTCCTCGGAAGACGTGACAGTGGGATTGAGGAGATCCTCAAAGTATTCCTTCCACCGCCCGACAACATCCCCAGTCGAAGTCAGCAGCTCTCCACCCGTACTGTAAACAGTGTTGGTGAAGCACTGCTTCCCCCTCCTGAGGCGTCGGACGGTGTGCCAGAATCTCTTTGAGGCCGTCCGATAGTCCTCCTCCATGGCCTCCCCGAACTCCTCCCAACCCCGAGTTTTTGCCCCTGTGTGACTGCCCGAGCCGCGGCACGCTTGGCCCGCCGGTACTCATCACATCACATCAGGAGTCCCACGAGCCAACAAGGCTCGATAGGACTCCTTCTTCAGCTTGACGGCATCCCTTACTTCCGGTGTCCACCCTCTCTTCACCCGAGTGTCCAAGACACGCGGTCGGAGGTCAGATGACACGACAACAAAGTCGATCATCGACCTCCGACCTAGAGTGTCCTGGTGCCACGTGCACCGATGGACACCCTTGTGCTCGAACATGGTGTTCGTTATGGACAAACTGTGACTAGCACAGAAGTCCAATAACAAAACACCGCTCGGGTTCAGATCGGGGAGGCCGTTCCTCCCAATCACGCCCCTCCAAGTGTCACTGTCGTTACCCACATGGGCGTTGAAGTCCCCCAGGAGAACAACGGAGTCCCCGGTTGGTGCACTGTCTAGTACCCCTCCCAGGGACTCCAAGAAGGCCGGGTACTCTGCACTGCTGTTTGGCCCGTAGGCCGACACAACAGTGAGAGACCTGTCCCCGACCCGAAGGCGCAGGGACGCGACCCTCTCGTTCACCAGAGTGAACCCCAACACGCAGCGGCTGAGCTGTGGGGCAATGAGCAAGCCCACACCAGCTCGCCGCCGCTCCCCGCGGGCAACGCCAGAGAAATGGAGAGTCCAACCCCTCTCAAGAAGTTGGGTTCCAGAGCCCAAGCTGTGGAGGTGAGGCAGACTATATCTAGCCGGTAACGCTCAACCTCCCGCACAAGCTCAGGCTCCTTCCCCCCCAGCGAGGTGACGTTCCACGTCCCCAGAGCTAGTCTCCATGTCCAGAGATCCGGTCGTCGAGGTCCCCGCCTTCGACTGCCGCCCGGATCTCTCCGCACCCGCCCCTCATGGCTCCTCCCGCAGGTGGTGGGTCCACGGGAGGACGGCCCCACGTCGTTCCTTCGGGCTGGGCCCGACCGGGCTCCGTGGGGAAAGGCCCGGCCACCAGGCGCTCGCTGCCGAGCACCCACCCCAGGCCTGGCTCCAGGGTGGGGCCCCGGTAACGCCAGTCCGGGCGACGTAAACGGCCTCGTTGGATTTCTCTTCATGATGGGCTTCTGAACCGCTCTTAGTCAGACCCGTCTCCCAGGACCTGTTTGCCATGGGTGACCCTACCAGGGGCATGAAGCCCCCGACAACATAGCTCCCAGGATCATTCGGGTGCTCAAACCCCTCCACCACGTTAAGGTGGCGGTTCGGGGAAGGGCTAATTCATACAGCTGAACACAAATGTGCCAGAGCGCATGGTCCGAATGCGCACTATGTGCACAGCAGCAAAGCTAACGATTATACACGGTATATTTTACCTACAATTAAGTCAATAGCAGAATAAACCACGCTTACCGATCGAGAACAGCATCCAATCCATCCAAAAAAAATAAGGTCCTTTACTCCTGAGTCCACTGTGGGATCTTTACTCTTTGCCATGAACCGCTCCGGGTCCAAGATGCCTCTAGTTTAACTTGTACAAACATCCACAGTGTCCTTGATCACGTACTCCCTTTGGTTTGTCCATTTCGTCATGTTTAAAACGCAAAACAACAGTGCGTAAAATGCGCCATTATGCACACATTTCTGCATCCACTTGTTTCCCAATTCACCAAAGTGCCTTAATTTAAAAAATTAAGTGTTCGTCGACGGGCACAAGGACCGGTCCATTTCGACAGCATGGCATTGAGGAGTACACATTTTCTTCCGGGTACGTCTGTTTACAGAAAACCATGGCATGTATTACATCATCCTGTCCCGCTGCTCATTGGCTGTAAGGGGAATATGTCACTAAATGTGTGTGATGTAATTAGTTGATTCTACAAGGGGAAGAGTGGGGCGTAAACTTTCAGTCATCTGTAGCACTGATTCGCTGTCTGCGGCCTCAGTAACCCACAACCCCCACCTTATTGGCCAACATTGGTGTCAATCACAAGCTGACACGCGTGTTTAGCACTGGGGAACAAAGTTGGCGCTGTCAGAAGTTTATTATGCCTGAAATCAACAAAAGAAAGGCAAAGAAGTGACGGAGCAGATTTCATATTTGGAGTACTTTCTTGCAGCAGATTGGACATGGAGGATCTTATTTTGTGGACATAATTTCTTGACTGGATTATATTCTCTGGACCTTTACGGAACAAAAGAGACCGATTTTGTGTGAATATGTTGATGTTTGACAGAACCAGAGCGCTCAATGGTAAGTGAAGTCCAGATTCACACTTTGTGACTTTTCTGTAAATACGTCTTTCCTGTCAGCGCTGTGGTGATTGCAGATGGAAATGGTTTGCATATCCAGAAAGACAAGCGCCGCAGCTTTCATTTGATGTGTAGATTGTTTGTGTGGGTGACGCAGAAGTATATGTACATTGCTGTAAAGTTGTAAAGTAGGCACGGGCCGTCGGAACGTTAACAGGTTAATAATTATTGCGATAATATCGTTAATCGCGATTATTTTGGCCACAATAATCGTGAGTCTAAAATATAATATCGTCCCATCCCTAGTATCCACCACCCGTGGGGTCCGTAAGGGGCCGGTGCATAGAGATCTGGGTGGTAGTTGAAGGCGGAGGCCTCTAGATAGAGTCAGCCTCAACTCCACAAATTGCTTGGGCTCTGGAACCCAACTCCTTGAGAGGGTCTGGACTATCCATTTCTCTGCCGTTGCCCGCGGGTAGCTGCAGCGAGCTGGTGTGGGCTTGCTTATTGCCCCACAGCTCAGCCACCACGCGTAGGAGTGCACCCCAGTGAACGAGAGGTGCGTCCCTCCGCCTTTGGGATGGGGAGAGATCTCTCACTGTTGTCAGCCTACAGGCCGAACAGCAGTGCAGAGTACCCGGTCTTCTCGGAGTCCCTGGGAAGGGTACTAGACAGTTCACTGACTGGGGACTCCATTGTTCTCCTGGGGGACTTCAATGCCCATGTGGGTAATGACAGTGACACTTGGAGGGGGGTGATCGGGAAGAATGGCCTCCCTGATCTGAACCCGAGCTGTGTTCTGTTATTGGACTTCTGTGCTAGCCACAGTTTGTCCATAACAAACACCATGTTTGAGCACAAGGGTGGCCATCAGTGCACGTGGCACCAGGACACCCTAGGTCGGAGGTTGATGATAGACCTTTTTGTCATCATCTGACCTCTGGCTGCGTGTCTTGGACACTCGGGTGAAGAGATGGGCTGAGCTGTGAACGATCATCATCTGGTGGTGAGTTGGATCCGCTGGCGGAGGAAGAAGCTGGAGAGACCTGGCAGGGCCAAGTGTATCGTGAGAGCCTTCTGTCGGGGGGGGGGGGGGGGTCTTCAACTCTCATCTCTGGGAGAGCTTCTCCCAGATCCTGGGAGAGGCTGGGGACATGGATTCTGAGTGGGCCATGTTCTCCTCTTCTATTGTTGACGCGGCTGCTCGTAGCTGTGGCCGTAAGGTCTTTGGTGCTTATCACGGCGGCAACCCCTGACCCCAGTGGTGGACACCAGAAGTAAGGGATGCTGTCAGGCTGAAATAGTCCTATGTTGGCTTATGGGACTCCTGAGGCAGTTGATGAGTACTGGCAGGCTGAGAGTGCCGTTGCTTGTGCAGTCATGGAGGCAAAAATTCGGGATTGGGAGGAGTTTGACAAGGACAAGGAGGAATATCAGACGGCCTCAAAGAGATTATGACAAACAGTCCAAAGGAGAATATGACTGATAGTTGAACCTGGAGGAGCAGTGTGGTTTTTGTCCCAGTCACAGAACACTGGTCCAGCTCTATCATGGGATTTTTCCCAACCAGTCCAGATGTCTTTTGTAGATCTGGAGAAGCCATTCTACCATGTCCCTCGTGGTGTCCTGTGGGGGGTGTTTTGGGAGTATGGGATCCGGGGACCTTTGCTAAGGGCTGCCCGGTCTTTGTATGACCGGAGCAGGAGCTGTGTTCGCATTGCCAACAGTAAGTCAGAACTCTTCCCAGTGCATGTTGGACACCGTCAGGAATTTTTAGGCGTAGCCAGGGACTGGAGGGGTTCCGGTTTGGGAACCACAGGATCTTATCTCTGCTGTTTGCAGATGATGTTGTCCTGATGGCTTCATTGAGCCAACAGGCAGTGGGGCAGTTTGCAGCCGAGTGTGAAGTGGCTGGAATGAGAATCAACTCCTCCAAATCCGAGGCCATGGTTCTCGACCGGAAAAAGGTGGCTTGCCCTCTCCAGGTGGGTGGAGAGTCCCTGCCTCAAGTGCAGGAGTTCAAGTATCTCGGGTCTTGTTCACGAGTGATGGAAGGATGGAGGGTGAGATTGACAGGTGGATCAGTACAGCGTCTGCAGTGATGCAGTTGCTGTATCAGTCTGTTGTGGTAAAGAAGCAGCTGAGTCAAAAGGCAAAGCTCTCGATTTACTGGTCAATCTACATTCCTACCCTCACCTGTGGCCATGGGCTTTGGGTAATGACCAAAAGGACAAGATCGCAGACACAAGCGGCCGAAATAAGTTTCCTCCGTAGGGTGGCTGGGCTAGGGTGAGGAGCTTGGTAACACGGAAGGAGCTGAGAGTAGAGCCGCTGCTCCTACATGCTGAGAGGAGCAGCTGAGGTGGCTTGGGCATCTGTTCAGGTTGCCTCCAGGATGCCTCCCTAGGGAGGTGTTCTGAGGAAGACGCACCTGGAGGAGGCCCCGGGGAAGACCCAGGACACGCTGGAGGGACTATGTCTCTCGGCTGGCCTGGGAACACCTTGGTGTCCCACCAGAGGAGCTGGAGGACATGTCTGGGGTATGTGAAGTTTGGGGGTCCCTGCTTAGACTGCAGTCCCCGCAACCTGGCCCTGGATAAGTGGAAGAAAATGGTTGGATGGTTGGATCTGGATGGATTTGTTAATCTGGACATAATATTTGAATTATACTAATTATACTAAATCCGATGAAATTTGGAACACTCATTCTTTGTGACCCTGAGCAAAAAATTCTATGAGGACCACACCCTATCTCAAACGTGAAGGCCATTTTGAATCAAATTATGCAGGCCAAAATCTATACCTCATACTTTAACAAACCTATCTTAGGCTTTATTCGACAGAATCCAAACTGAGGCAGCAACATCAGGACATATCTTGGAACAAAAGTTGTTAAAAGATTTTTTATAAGTCTCAGGGTGTAGTCATAATGAGCTCCTAACGAAGCAGCAATTTTGAAAGTATAAAAATTCCTGTAACTTTTGCGAACATCATCAGATTCAGACAAACCCTATGTCATGTCTGTGTATCTTGATGAGCTGGACAAAATGATGTGTGGATTAAAATCTTTTAAAATGGCTCTCTAGTGCTCCCTGCAAAGTTACAATGGGCCATAAACATTTATCCCCTACAAGACACTGGAAATATTGAGTCACATGTCAAGCTAAGATGTCTATGTCAAGCTAAGGTCTATACAGTTACAGTTTTACAGTTCTCCCACTGTCACGTGCCATTCTCCGGTCTCAAGGGTTGTGAGGGCCCTTTATCACTGCTTTCAGTTTTAAATAAATTTTCTTTTGCTCTGAATAATGACAGTAAAATAATTACTTCAATTATTTCAGTTCACCCTTGAATCGAAATCACAAATTGAATGGGCTCGTTTAGCAACAAGATATGTTGCCAGTCCAAGGTTTGTAATTCTGTGTAAAATTTGCTAATCCAGTCATTAAGACCTCTGCAAACATGGGTTTAAATGCAAAGGATTCTTTAATTAGCAAGTGAGATTAGATTTGCTATTTTTATGTTTAGTTCACAGAGCACATAACATTTGTTAAAACATTTACTGATCCAATGATAACATTTTGAGTATTTAGAGTATTTTATATTATTTTCACAAATGTTAATGCGTGTGTGAAAATACATGTTGGTGTGCCCCCAGTGCACACTAGATTTAGTTCTGTTTACTTCATTCACCCACTATATGCAGTAGTTTTTTCTTTCACCTGTGGCTAAATACACTAAGAGTACTATAGGTGTTTTTTAACAACATATACACAAACCCAGGCTTACTAGACAGAGGCAGGAATGTTGTGTCATTGATAATAAGATGATCCAAATTGCCTCACCAGACAAACACATCTAGAAGCTCTGCAGTGCCAATTCATACAAATAGTAGTCCTATCACTTTGGACTGGTTACTTTTACCATGGACTGCGTATGTTTGCCCAAGGTCAGCCACATTCACACCACATTCACTCTACAGTGCAAGTTGAGATGCTCTAAGACCACCTGTTTCAAGTGCTCTGTAATCGGGCTTTTATTGCAAATCAGAATGTGACTCTTGGGTTCACACTGGCCCAAGCGCACTGCTCTCACTTTTACATCGACCTTACTAGTGGCAGTGTGAAAACAACTTTATAGTATGACATTCAAACTGTTTAAACATGGTGACTGAGTATCTAGCACTCACACCTCACAGCAAGAAGGGTCCAGGTTCAACTCTCTGATTTTTCTGTGTGAAATTTGCATGTTTCTCCCTGCACCTATGTAAGTTTCCTCCATTTTCTCCCATCAACCCAAAACATGCACCGTTTGTCAAATGATTGGTGATTATTAATCTTAACCAGACTATATTTACTAACATTACATAACATTACATAACTTTTTTTTTTTTTCATAGGGAACAACAGTGGTCCTCTGGATTCTCAACACATGACCCTCTCTTCTGAAAACCAAACTGTAATGGACACCTTAGACTCAAAGCACCGTCCAGAGTGTCCCCAAACTACAATCGTGAAGCTAGAGCCGAAAGAGGAGCCGTTGGATACTGAACCAGGGGACAACCTTACAAACATGAACCAGGAAGTAGCTTGGACTTCTGGGATTTCTATGGACCAGGACACATTCAAAACTGAAGACATGGATTTTGACGATGCACAAATCAGTATAGAAATGCTGCCTAATAATCATTGCTTGCCTTTGATGAATTCAGAAACTGCACAGGAAGGAAACATGAAACAAAATGGTAATTCTGTAGACTTTAAAAATCAAAATCTCAACTGCACCGTGAGCAAACAAGGCATGAGCTCGTACATTTGTTCGGTCTGTGGCGAAAACTATGATGATTTTATTTTATTTCAAAAACACCAGTGTCTAGAACAGTTGGACAGTGGTGAGATATAGGCCTAAGCAGAGATCACTTTACTAAACTGCCACGTTATGTTTATAGGTAGTTTTGTAATAAAAATTAAAGCCAGACGTGGCGATAAAGGCCCTCGCCACCCCTTGCGACCCCGGGGTTCCTGCTAATGCGAAGATCCTGCCTTTTCTTGTTTACATCGCCCCTATCCCCAAAATCAGCATCTGTATATTACTACTCAATTCATTCCAATGAACCTATTTCAAACATAGTCACACCTGTACGGTTGGAAATAGTATTGTTCATTTTTGTTCAGTGTGATGTGTGGAATATGTGTAGGAAATTTCAATGGCCTATGACAAACCTTTTTTTGTCGCAGTTAACCAAAATCCATGTATTTCTATGAGACATGTTGGACATTGCCATGGCAGCACTTTTGAAAATGGAGGTAAGTCCTCATTGTCACAAACATTTGAAATTCAGCATCAACATCTGGCTTGCCTTCCTGAACAAAAAAGCCAAACACATTTTTTTTTCTTATTCAGAAGTTCAAGGGGGGGCTTTGGATGTCTAATGCCTCAGAATTGTAAAATGTATATTATTGCGTTCAGAACATCATTTTGCACAAATTGTACGTATATTGATACTGGGCAATAGGACATTGCATGTCTGCACACATTGCACACAATTTAATACTTCAATTAATGCTTTTTTGCTTGCAGGTTGGCCACACCCACATTTTATGACTTTCAAAAGAAATTCAAAAGACTAGTCTGTAATTGCACATGGGTCTAGTTCATTTTGACAAACTTTCAAGCTTTTTCAATGAAAATCTACAATGTAAAAAATTCAAATGTGAGAGGTAAAATTTGCCAAAAAATGGGTTTTGCCCACAGTTGCGGACTTCCTGTTGGGTTTAGGATGGGGTCATAATAGTTTTTTACTTGTTATGTCATGAACTATTTTTATGCTAAGTTTCATCTTTCTATGTTTAAAAAGGTTTATTTTCAATTTTTAAGGGGGAGCCATGATCACATTTTTATAATAAAATAGTTGGATTAGCATAGAGCATCTATTTATTCTACAACAAAGTCCAGTAGTCTGAACCCCATGTATTTTAATGACACATTTCTTATGTTACCACAATAACTGGGCTGCAGATAGGGGTATGTCCTCATTGGCTGTTTGATCAGTATGTTAAGGAAGATGTGTGAGCCAAATTTCAACTGGCCAATTGAAGAGGGCCGAAGAGAGCCATTTTGTTTGTTTGTTTGTTGTTATTGCGTTGTAATTTGCATATCATTGTGTTCAGCTCGCAAATCTACATAAACGCTCTATTGGCTTATTCCAGACAAAAAATGTGTGAAAGAGAAATATTTTTTTGAAATTTTCAAAAAATTGACATTTTGTTGAAAATTCACCATAACCACACCCAAAGTGATATTTAAAATGTAATTGATAATCTTTAATTGCACATGGGTTGAGTGTGTTTTGATCAAATTTGAAGTGTTTGTGATGAAAACTTCGAGGAGACGTCCTAAATACGACAGTATGCGCTTTTGTCATTCCTGAATTTGATTCAATATAGCGGACTTCCTATACAGTTTAGGGTGGGGCCCTAATATTATTTTCTGACATGTTCTATTTTTGTTGATGAGTGTCAGATTTTTATGGGTTTCTTTTGTTTTTTGTTTTTTTTCGGATCGTGCTCCCACTGGCCCCATAGAAATCAAAGTTTGAGGTGGCGTTTTTCATCTTTTTTTTCTTTTTTTTTTCATTCAAAATTAGAACTCATTGAGTTCTAATTTTCGATAACAGTTACTGGCAAGAATCTTACTACTCCTGACACGGTTTTAATTAGTTCCTTTCTTGCTTTAGATTTCTATGTTGAATTTTTTATTTTATTTTGTCTGTTATCATCCATGTAGAGGAGGTGACTGATGGTGGCCCCATTCCTGAGTTGGTATCCATAGTCAGTGTTGCTGATGATTTGGCTGAGGGGATTCAGACCTATGCAAAACAGCAGTAGGGACAGTGCGTCTCCTTGGTATATCCCACATTTGATGGTCACTTGTGCAATTGGCTTCAAGGGTGGTTTTCCACAACCTCATAAAGTTTGCAATGAAGGGTCTTAGAGTACTATTGATGTTGTACAGCTCCAGACATTCAGTGATCCATGTGTGTGGCATTGAGTCGTAGGCTTTCTTGTAATCAATCCAGGCAGTACACAGGTTGGTCTTACGGGTTATGCAGTCTCGGGCGACTGTTTGGTCTACCAGGAGCTGGTGTTTGGCTCCCCTGGTATCTTTGCCGATGCCCTTCTGCGCTGTGCCCATGTGCCCACTTGTCTTAGCCGCAATGATGCCTGACATGAACTTCCATGTTGTGGAGAGACAGGTTATTGGCCGATAGTTGGATGGGGCTGTACCCTTCTGGATCAGGATTGTACTCCCTTTGGTTAGCCATTTAGGGTGAGTCCCATCCATTAGCAGGCACACATGGATCATGTCAGGGCCTGGTGCATTCTTTTTCATGCCTGAGACTCTTTCCTGGATGTCTGCCACTGTGATATGGCTTATACCTTTCCAGTATTGAGATGAAAAGACGGTTTATTCGTCTGGCGTCATTATCTCGTGTGTACCTCTTTAGGCGGCTGGCCAAGGCTTGGAGCCTTTGTTTGGCAGTTTCCAGTGCTTCAGGTATGGGCATCTGACTGTTTTTTATCGCACCTCTCTGGGCCTCTGCACTGCCTTGATTTAACCTAATCGTTGTTTCCATGGTGGATATTTTTTCTCATGGCTCCCATGGTTGCTCTTATAGCCAAGCATCTCTAGGATCACTTCTAGGAGATGGTCCTTCACTTAGTCTCTGCAGGTGGTGTCAGAGTTGCCTTGTGTTAATTCGTACCCAGTCTCTTAATGTTAACCCCCTCTGACCTGGCATCGTCACATATATATAATTTTTAGTACCAAGAATAAAGAGCATACACAAACAATGTTTAGTTTTCACAATATTAATTTTGTTTACATGACGTTTGCCAATGCTGACAGATCTGGTCCTTGCCTTTGACTCAGCAGCAGTCAAAGGCAAGGACCTTGACGACATGTTCCCTGTCCCACTGGGAGGAGGCCCTGGGGAACACCCAGGACATGCTGGACGGATTGAGTCTAAATGAGCTCAGATTTCACATGTCACATCTAGATACAGGGTAACACGCCAGCAAAAAACACCTTAATTTCCTGTTTTTCGATGACTTCCCACGGGCATTTGCCTAGAGAGCTCAAATTCAAATCACAGCTACGTGATCCTAGTCTCAATGTAAGGGACTATGAAGTCTGATAATACTGGTGACTATAGTGTTATTTTTTATGAGATTCCTACTAAATTTGGGGAATAAATTTGATGAATGACAAGAAGCTAAAAAATATATTGCAGACATGGGTCACTGATGCGTTATACTGGCCTGAATATAATGGACAGAAAGTAGCCCGGGTAGTGGCCAAGCGAGGAGAATGCGATGTGGGGGTAGTCGCGAGTCCCTGGCAACTGTATGAGGACGGGCAGGCACACCAGAACGAGGGCCATCTTCACCGCTTGTGGCTTTAATGTAACTTGCTATTTAATTGCAGGTGTTTTTATGTCACTTAAAAACCTTGAAATATATGAATTCTTACTGTGAGTTGGCGCGTCTCACCACAGATCTGACCTTTAACTTTGCCTGGTGGTCTGCTTGTCTGCACTGAGGTAAATGCTTAATGTCATATTGTAGAACATTCAGGCAAAGCTATACCACAGAGACAAGAAGGTAGTGTTCTGTCTCCATCTGAAAAGTTACATCGTGTATCTTTAATGAAGTACATTAAAATAGGGCCAGATTATATTGTGTAGCTAAAGAGAATGTACTTCTACCTCCCCCAACACTTCCCTCAGACCCAGAGCTCAAGACCATTGTAGAAATAGTTGATTATTTTTAGGATTTGAAGGTTTTGTACCATACATGTTTCATACGTTAATATATGAAGTGTTAACAATAGACTGTGAATGTGCCATAATATGAATGTGACATAAAATCGGACTGAACTGTGCTGTTTATCTAGTTTTTGTATTTTAAGTGCTTTGGTATCCCAGATTCCCAAATTTTTTATTTGATTTGAAAATTTGCAAATTATGCATTTTTATTTACAAAATTAATTTGATTAAATATATTTATTTTAGTTTTATATTTGGATTTTAGGATTTTATTTTATGAACGTTTATACTATTTTGTCTATGCTGTAACAATTCAGATTTAAATGTAGTTTAAAGACAATTATCCAACTCAAAATTTGTTGACAAAATAATTAAACATAAGAATAAACAAAAAAAAAATTTGTTAAAAGGTTTTGTGTGATGTGATTAAATGCGTCAGTGTTGTCATATTAAAATTTCACACTATATTTTGATACTATAAGGAACAGACTCGATACCAATTCCAATACCACAATGATGATGATGATGATAATAATAATAATAATAATAATAATAATAATAACACATTCAATTTCTGTAGACAATAGAATCTGTTTTATTACATTAAATGGTAGTACTTTCTATTCCCATGTGTTTTATATGTGTGTAATCCCTCAGTGTCCAGTGGGTTCATAGTGAGCCATTGGTGTGTACTAGTCTATGTGTCTTATATTTGTGAAAGATACAGCTCAGGATCATTATAAACATATTCAGGAAATATTATTATATTATAAATATTATTAAAATATATTCAGGAATATTCATTTTTGACCTGTGAATGTGACTTTTTTAGTAAATGAATATCTAATTTTGATACTTAGTATCAATTAATATCTGATTTTCAATACTTTCAATAACCCAAAAAACATACATCATCTTTCATGCATACACCAAGATGTGAAGGTGACTACAATTAGTATTATTTCTACAGTATTTACAATATTATTAGTTGAATTTAAGTACTTATGTTATGTTCGTTGTACTACATTTCTAGACTTATCCCTGTAGAAAAATGCGTCTTCTGCATTTGACCCATGCTACAATGTGACTGGGTTAAACCTCAGGAGCAGCACCATGGGCCCACATCTTGATGTGCAGTGTACCATCTGAAGGGTTCTATGGGACACCCCATGAAAGAAACCCACATAGGAATAAAATGCAAAATTAATTAATTAATGCGCATTACACATTACAATTATGAAATGTGAATGGAAGTAACAGGAGTTAATGTAAATGTGTTGCTTTTCACTGTAAAGTGGGTGCCAAGTGGATGTCTTGATTTTATTAGAATCTGATTATTACAGGATATAATATGATTTGTATTGTTAAGAAATGTGAATTTAAAAGCATAGGTATTATTTTAGCCCATTTTATTTTTTGCCTACACTATTTTTGTTATTTAAATAAGTCTCATCATGATGATGATGATTATTATTATTTAGTCCCTTACAGTTTTAGTATTGCGAATAATTATTTGTACGTTTTTATGTATTTAATTATAATAACGATTTATTTTGTGCAGTTTTCTACATTTCACCTGCCCATTTACTTCACGCGTTACGGTAAACCTCACGCGGAAGAAAACCGAGCTCGAGCTGCTACAAAACATCTGAATCCTCGTTTCTGACGCTGTTTCACCTCTTACACAGCGCAAACACGTTGATTTGAGCTTGTTCCCATTGTACGAACTTTAATGCGCAAACATGGCGACGTGCGTGCCGTTCCAGAGCCAGTTATCGTCCATTCTTGAGGTTCTGGTGCGCTCGGCCGTGGCACAGATCTCCAAACTGGTGGATGAAAAATGCGCTTTTCTGCACCTGGAAATCTCCCGAAAGCAAAGCGAAAACGAGTTGCTCAAACGGAGACTGCAGACGGTGGAGAGCAAGAACGCGCTGCTGCAACAAGGATACGGTAAACTGATATTGATGTTATTTTAGCTGTTAACCCCGTTATTAACCCAGTTATTTCACAGCTGTAGGTGGTCAGCTGAAGATGAATGTGTTGTTTACAGAGTGATGGACGTTCATATTCAGACCAGTGTGGCCCTCCTTTGTTGAATTTGGGGTCAGTTTGAAGCATATTACGTTGTTTAATGTTTACATGAGGGCACTAGGGTTAAGCGCAGCTGCCTTGTGCTTATATGTTTATATAAAATTACCGGTAGATATTAGCTTACTCAGATGGATTTCCTAAAGGTAGGAGCAATAAGTGATGTTTTACTCCTAAATATTATTGTTGTGGGAGCATCTGCTCTGAGTATTTATACCAGAATGACAAAGCTACATACATTTCCAAGCAGAGCGACGTTTGTTTCACACCAATGAGATAATGAACTTACACTTAGACAGGCAGAACAACATAGTTTCCTGTGGGATGGGGACTGAGCCTTCACACATGTTAATGTCTTCTGTGGGTCTGACTGACACAGATCAAATACATTTACACAAAAACATATAAGAATATTTTGTTCACAACATGAATACACATAAATTTCCTTTCCACTTTACAAATAAATTCATTCAAATCAGCATTGCCTCTACCTCCATACAGTGTCTGCAGAAATCTGTAAATGTCTCATGATTTAAATGTATAGTTTCATCATAGCCTAATAAGGATGCATTATAATTATCACGTTTGTATTACATTGGAATTGTTTGCAGACAAATACCTGGAGCGTGGCATCTCTATGGACAACAGCAGTGCAACTGTGCAAGGAGATATCAAGGTATTTGAACTGATTAAATGCATTTCATACTTGAGCCTCCCACAGTTTTAGCACTTTGTCTGATTTAATATGTGCTGATGTTGGTCATAATGTTGTTTGTCGTCTAGTTTTGGAGACATTCTGACCCCAAATCATAAGTTATCCAGCCAAAATTCAATATGTTTTTTGGGTCAGAGGCAGTGCCCTGGTTTTTGCTCATATCTGCCAGTATCGAGTAAGAGTGAACTAGGCCTCTAGATTTGTGTTGGCCTTATAAGGAAGAAATTCAATTGCAATTTCAAAACCCAATTATAAAAGTAATATTGATGATTGTTTTATGTGTTATATGTTTATAAAATGTCTTATGATACATTTTTGTGTGTCCAGTTTCCAGACCTTCTTGAGAACAGTTCTGCTCCGTTCACAGTGAAAGAGGAGAGTCCAGATGACCTGTGGATCAGTCCGTCTGCTCTCAGCACAGGTGACTTTTGCTTTATTTTATTTCATTTTCATTTTATATATTTCATTTTATTTTATGCTAATTTTCATTTGTAGATTAATTTTTATTGTAGCGTGAAACTTGTTTATTGTTTGATTGGTCACAAGTCGTCAAAATGGAGCTTAGAACAGCTAGCTAATTATATGATAAATCTATAAGTGTAATTTGTCATTTTCTAGGTTCTTCTGCACAATTTATGACAACTTCCGAAGGGCAGCGATTTGAAAAGAATTGCCAAATAACCCAAACTGAAGTATCCACGGCGCAGAAAAACATGGACATAAGCCACACGTACAACCCATCTCACCACAACATGGGCCAAAACTTCACTGTAAAAACCGAAAAAGAGGAGAACCAAGCAGGGTTCAGCCAGGATAGCTGTCAACATAGCACTAGAAAGCTACCTCAACCAAACAATATGAACAACAGTGACTTTTCTATGGAAGAACGCAGCAGCCAACTTTGGTCTTCAATAATGGACGGAAACGAAATAGATTCTAGTTTTCCAGATTTTTCTAGCGTTGTCGACGAATATTCAAACACATTTTCAGAGCAATCGGAAGTGGTGGCTAAAGCTAGTACTGCCGATCAAGTCCAAACGCAATGTAACGGTGTTTTTAATAGTGAATTTTCCAAGGATTCTTCACAAATGGCTAATTTTCAAACCGGAATTCCAAACAACTTGCACAATACGCATTTGCAAGAAAGAGAAAATAATGATAGGCCGACTGTAAACCAGGGAATTAGTATTTTTGATAGTTCGAACTATAGTTCCCAGCAAAACTTTCAAAATAAGACAATTACAACAATGCGGGGTTACACTTGCATGCAGTGTGGGAAGACTTTCGGACGTTTACACCAGTTTAAGCTGCACCAGCAGAGCCATAGGAGGAAGAGGGCGTTTTGGTGCACTGTTTGTGGTAAAAGTTTTATGTGTTCATCCCATTTGAGGATTCACCATCGCACTCACACAGGAGAGAAACCTTTCGGGTGTTCAGTCTGTGGAAAAAGGTTCACACAGCAAAGCAGTCTCAGGGTGCACCAGAGGACTCATAGCGGAGAGAGACCTTACAGCTGTTCAGACTGTGGCAAAACCTTTATACTAATGCACCATCTCAAGAGGCATAAGGTTATTCATACGTACAATGGGTAGAAAATATGTGGTTAAGCTGGGCTTGAACTGGTTACCTTTCAGTTAGTAGGTGAGCAAGTGTAACTAAAGGTGATGCTGACACCATAACAAGTGAGGTAAACTTAAAGATGCACTGTGTATATTTTCTGTTGGGAGGCCTGCTAACTACTTTCCTCCATGGAGATGTTATTGCTTTGCCTGAAATATTCCACAGTATGGCAATTAAAATGATCTTTATTTTATTCAGTCTATCTTTCATTTACTACTGCTGTTATTGAAACATTCACATTCATACCATTGGCAGAATTGCCTATACACAGATATGATTTGTAATTTGGCCTAGTCATCTGTTTTTGTCCAAAAGTTTAAATTGCCCATATCACACTATTTTCTGATCTGTATTATAATGTTGTTTCCTCATCACAACCAGACCTGGAGTTGTGTTTGTTTAGCCTTCTTCTCACAAACAGAAAACACTGTTCCTCCTTATGATGTCATGTGGTATAACAGGAAGTGCTCCACTGTGTTTTTAAACTCCATACACCTTCACTACAATCATTTGGATAATTTTAGCCCTGGAATTGCCAATCTCTATTGAACTAAAGGTAAAAGGAGCTGTTAACTTGAAAACTACCACTACATGACATTACAAGGTGGAACAGAGCATTTTGATCGTTGAAGATGTAGACAGACTAATAGTGTTACACGTGTAACTGAAACAAAACACAACTCCAGGTATGAGGTGACAACATTCCAGCATGGTTAAAAGCTCACACAAATCAATTTTGTGTAATATATGACCTTTAATGTTTAGAAAGGCCTTCTCATCCTGACCACTCTGACCATAACTGCTCTGTCTTTTAATCTATATTTCCATCCATCCATCCATTTTCTTCCGCTTATCCGGAGCCGGGTCGCGGGGGCAGCAGTCTAAGCAGGGACTCCCAGACTTCCCTCACCCCGGACACGTCCTCCAGCTCCTCCGGTGGGACCCCAAGGCGTTCCCAGGCCAGCCGAGAGACATAGTCCCTCCAGCATGTCCTGGGTCTTCCCCGGGGCCTCCTCCCGGTGGAACATGCCCAGAACACTTCCCTAGGGAGGCGTCCAGGAGGCATCCTGAGCAGATGCCCGAGCCACCTCAACTGGTTCCTCTCAACGTGTAAGAGCAGCGGCTCTACTCCGAGCTCCTCCCGTGTGACCGAGCTCCTCACCCTATCCCTAAGGGTGCACCCGGCCACTCTGCGGAGGAAGCCCATTTCAGCCGCTTGTATCTGCGATCTTGTCCTTTCGGTCATTACCCAGAGCTCATGACCATAGGTGAGGGTAGGAACGTAGATTGACCGGTAAATCGAGAGCTTCGCCTTCCGGCTCAGCTCCTTCTTTACCACAACGGACCGATACAGCGACCGCATCACTGCAGACGCTGCACCGATCCGCCTGTCAATCTCCCGCTCCATCCTTCCCTCACTCGTGAACAAGACCCCGAGATACTTGAACTCCTCCACTTGGGGCAGAGACTCACCACCCACCCGGAGAGAGCAAACCACCTTTTTCCGGTCGAGAACCATGGCCTCGGATTTGGAGGAGCTGATTCTCATCCCAGCCACTTCACACTCGGCTGCAAACCGCCCCAGTGCCTGCTGCAGGTCCTGGCTCGAAGAAACCATCAGGACAACATCATCCGCAAACAGCAGAGATGAAATCCTGTGGTTCCCAAACCAGGCCCCCTCCGGCCCCTGGCTGCGCCTAGAAATTCTGTCCATAAATATAATGAACAGAACCGGTGACAAAGGGCAGCCCTGGCGGAGTCCAACATGCACCGGGAACAGGTCTGACTTACTGCCGGCAATGCGAACACAGGTCCTGCTCCGGTCATACAGGGACCGGACAGCCCTTAGCAAAGAGCCCCGGACCCCATACTCCCAGAGCACCCCCCAAAGGGCACCACGAGGGACACGGTCGAATGCCTTCTCCAGATCCACAAAACACATGTGGACTGGTTGGGCATACTCCCATGAGCCCTCGAGGACCTGATGAAGAGTATAGAGCTGGTCCAGTGTTCCACGGCCAGGACGAAAACCACACTGCTCCTCCTGAATCCGAGGTTCGACTATCGGTCGGATTCTACTCTCCAGTACCCTGGAATAGACCTTACCGGGAAGGCTGAGAGGAGTGTGATTCCCCTGTAATTGGAACACACCCTCCGGTCCCCCTTCTTATACAGAGGGACCACCACCCCGGTCTGCCATTCCACAGGTACTGTCCCTGACCGCCACGCGATGTTGCAGAGACGTGTCAGCCAAGACAGCCCCACAACATCCAGAGACTTGAGGTACTCAGGACGGATCTCATCCACCCCCGGAGCCTTGCCACCGAGGAGCTTGCCAACCACCTCAGTGACTTCAGCCAGGGTGATGGACGAGTCCGCATCTGGGTCCCCAGTTTCTGCTTCCTCCTCGGAAGACGTGACAGTGGGATTGAGGAGATCCTCAAAGTATTCCTTCCACCGCCCGACAACATCCCCAGTCGAGGTCAGCAGCTCTCCACCCGCACTGTATATAGTGTTGGTGAAGCACTGCTTCCCCCTCCTGAGGCGTCGGACGGTTTGCCAGAATCTCTTTGAGGCCGTCCGATAGTCCTTCTCCATGGCCTCTCCGAACTCCTCCCAACCCCGAGTTTTTGCCTCTGTGACTGCCCGAGCCGCGGCACGCTTGGCCCGCCGGTACTCATCAGCTGCCTCAGGAGTCCCACGAGCCAACAAGGCTCGATAGGACTCCTTCTTCAGCTTGACGGCATCCCTTACTTCCGGTGTCCACCACCGGGTTCGGGGTTCGTGGTGCTTGTCGCCGCCGCGACAAGCACCACAGACCTTACGACCACAGCTACGAGCAGCCGCATCGACAATAGAGGTGGAGAACATGGCCCACTCGGAGTCCATGTCTCCAACCTCCCCCGGAATCAGGGAGAAGCTCTCCCGGAGGTGGGAGTTGAAGAACCCCCTGACAGAGGGCTCCGCCAGACGTTCCCAGCAGACCCTCACAATGCGCTTGGGCCTGCCAGGTCTGTCCGGCTTCCTCCTCCGCCAGCGGATCCAACTCACCACCAGGTGGTGATCGGTTGACAGCTCAGCCCCTCTCTTCACCCGAGTGTCCAAGACACGCGGTCGGAGGTCAGATGACACGACAACAAAGTCGATCATCGACCTCCGACCTAGAGTGTCCTGGTGCCACGTGCACCGATGGACACCCTTGTGCTCGAACATGGTGTTCGTTATGGACAAACTGTGACTAGCACAGAAGTCCAATAACAAAACACCGCTCGGGTTCAGATCGGGGAGGCCGTTCCTCCCAATCACGCCCCTCCAAGTGTCACTGTCATTACCCACATGGGCGTTGAAGTCCCCCAGGAGAACAACGGAGTCCCCGGTTGGTGCACTGTCTAGTACCCCTCCCAGGGACTCCAAGAAGGCCGGGTACTCTGCACTGCTGTTTGGCCCGTAGGCCGACACAACAGTGAGAGACCTGTCCCCGACCCGAAGGCGCAGGGACGCGACCCTCTCGTTCACCGGAGTGAACCCCAACACGCAGCGGCTGAGCTGTGGGGCAATGAGCAAGCCCACACCAGCTCGCCGCCGCTCCCCGCGGGCAACGCCAGAGAAATGGAGAGTCCAACCCCTCTCAAGAAGTTGGGTTCCAGAGCCCGAGCTGTGCGTGGAGGTGAGGCCGACTATATCTAGCCGGTAACGCTCAACCTCCCGCACAAGCTCAGGCTCCTTCCCCCCCAGCGAGGTGACGTTCCACGTCCCCAGAGCTAGTCTCCATGTCCGGAGATCCGGTCGTCGAGGTCCCCGCCTTCGACTGCCGCCCGGATCTCTTTGCACCCGCCCCGCATGGCTCCTCCCGCAGGTGGTGGGTCCACGGGAGGTAATCTATATTTGTTTAGAACAATGTAAAATGATTAAAAAAAAAACAAAAAACTAATCTATATTTGTTTTTAAATGTATTTTTAATCATTTTACATTGTTCTATTTGTATTGTGTATGTGTGTATATGTGTACGGCGACCTTGAGAGCCTTGAAAGGCGCCTAACAAATAAAATGTATTATTATTATTATTAATGTCATACTGTGGAACATTTTAGGCAAAGCAATAACATCCTCATGACAAGTAGGTAGTCGCCCCTCCATTAGAAAAGTTACGTAGAGCAACTTTAACTGTTCCTATTGTCGCATGTGCCCCATCCTTCAATGCAAACTCCAGGCAACAGGGCCCTACATTAAAACTGAATTGGAGACCATCTTGTTGAAAGGCAAGTTAGTTACAGTAATTAAGATATCGCTTATAACATTTTAAAGTAATCTCTTCATTCATTTTCTCCTGCTCCTAAATCATACATGGGTGGGTTATATAGGTCTGCTCTGGCTACCTCGGGACAAACTAAGTGAAAAAGCCTTGCATTCTCGCCTATGGTCACAAGAGAAAAGCACAGAAATTCACACCAGCTCATTCACTCAAATGAGCAGAAGTGTCTTGCCAAGGACACAACAGTATGCAATGGGCATAGGGATTGGACCACAAACCTTCTGGCTAGTGGGCAAACTTTCACCTGCTACCCCGCATGTAGCTGTTTCTCATATGCATTCTCAGTTGAAGTTGAAGTGTACCTTCACTTGTCCTGTCTGTCTGAAACCCAAAAGAGAATATATTTTTCAGTCAAATTTTGATGATGTACTTCCTACTTTCTCTGTAGAGTTCTGTAGATAAATTAATGAATAATTTTATCATCCATTTTGTATTTTATTTTCTAGATTCCCAAAAGCTCAAATGTGTACAGTGTTGTATATTTTGAATTCACTTTTCTTTCGTACAGCAATGTATTAAATTATTAAAGAACTGCTGACCATTGTCCCCCCATATTTTAGGCTCATGCAAACTCTGAGTTTGGTCATTTGTTTTCAATTGAGTGAGATGAATTGAACGTGAAAAACAATGAGAAACTAGAATGAAATATATAAGTACAATTAAAAAAAAACAACTATCATATATCATATTTGCTTACATAGAAGCAAATAGTCATCATTGACGTGGAGCTGTCAGCAGAGGGCAGTGTAGTGCAGCCTGAGCCCCTGTACTTCCTCTTTCTTCCTCTTCTTGTTTAGCAGTACTCAATTATATTACTTGAATAAAAGAGCAGATACTTATGGAAGCCCCTTTCCACCATGAAAAAAAAGCCCCACAGAAAGTCGAAACTACGACTTTTAAACTCATAATCAGGAGTTTAAAACTCGTAATTAGGACTTTTAAAACTACTAATTATGAGTTTAAAACTTGTAATTAGGAGTTTTAAAACTACTAATTGAGTTTAAAACTCGTAATTTTGGGAACATTTACAAAATGTGAACCTTATTAATGAGTGAGTGAATGAGTTATGAGTTTTAAACTCCTAATTACGAGTTTAAAACTAATAATTACGAGTTTAAAAGTCCTAATTGCGAGTTTTAAACTCCTAATTACGAGTTTAAAACTAATAATTACGAGTTTAAAAGTCCTAATTGCGAGTTTTAAACTCCTAATTACGAGTTTAAAAGTCCTAATTACGAATTTAAAAGTCCTAATTACGAGTTTTAAACTCCTAATTACAAGTTTAAAACTAATAATTACGAGTTTAAAACTCGTAATTTTGACTTTCTGTGGGGCTTCTTTTTTGTTTTTTCATTGCGGAAACGGGCTTCCATAGATACTTATGGAAGCCCGTTTCTATGGAAGCCCATTTCCGCCATTAAAAAAAAAAAAGAAAGCCCTACAGAAAGTCGAAACTATTATTAGTTTTAAACTCGTAATTAGGAGTTTGAAACTCGTAATTAGGACTTTTAAAACTACTAATTATGAGTTTAAAACTCATAATTTGGGGAATGTAACATTTACAAAATGTGAACCTTATCAATTTTGACTAAATGAATTTGGTATTTTAATAATTTCCTCAATAAACCAGCAGGGGTTGTGACCAGCTAGCACTCTGCTCAGACCAGGAGGACGAGCGAATTTTAAACTCCTAATTATGAGTTTAAAACTAATAATTACGAGTTTAAAACTCGTAATTTCGAGTTTCTGTGGGGCTTTTTTTTTTTTTTTCATGGCAGAAACGGGCTTCCATAGATACTGGAGTAATAGTAAAAATACTTCATGAAAAAAACAGCTTAAGTAAAAGTATTAATCTCCTAAGACTCAAGCTCTTGCATGACATGTTTTATTAATTTCTCTTTGTTATTAAGGCTGATTGGGACCTGATGAGTGTAAAAACAAAGAATGATCTTTTTACATTATGTAGTTTCTGAGAAAAAAAATATTTTAATCATGATTTGCAAGGGTAAGTAGGTGTGTGTGTGTGTGGGGGGGGGGGGGGGGTGTAGAGAGAGAGAATATGGGAAGTCTCTTTAGTGTAGCTAGTGAGACTAGCCCCCCAACGCAACCCGTGCAGCCGAGATCAGACCAGGACAGGTTTGTGACAGTTAGAAGAAGGCGTAGGACTAGGACGGACCAGGGACATAGGGCTGAAGATAGGACTGTAGAAGACCAAGGACATAGGGTTGAGAGTAGAGAGCTTCCTGTCCAGAACAGGTTTGCTCTCCTGAGCTGGACCCGGGACACTCTAGTCATAGGGAGCCCCATAGTCAGGGACATGGAACTGCACGCGGGGGGTAACGATACTCGGCGCGGTCAGTCAGAGGTGGTTAAGTTACAGATAGCAGCAGTCTGTGAATTGGCTAAGTCGATGTCGGAGTCTGTGTACTTCTCTGGCCCCCTCCCAACCTACACCAATTGTGAAATGTACAGCCGCTTTTCAGCAGTCAACCAGTGGTTGACCAACTGGTGCCCGCATAATGGTGTCATCTTCATAGATAATTGGAGGGCATTTGAGGGGAAGCCTAGGCTTATACGTAGAGACGGCATCCATCCCACGCAGGCTGGCTCCGCCCTGTTAGCTCAGAATATGATTGCTAGTCTAGATTGACCAGGTAAGACTAGCACGCAGAATAGCTCAGGGAAGCACAGCTATAGTGACGTTAGGAAGCAGTTTAGACCAGTGAAGCACAGCTCAGTCAGCGAGAACAGCTCCAAACAGACAGAGACTGTGTGTGCCCCATGTAAAAAAGCACAAATAAAACAACCCTAAACTCTGACAAGGAAGCTGTCAGATCTCATAACTTAATAAAAATAATTAAATGTTCCGCAAATAAACAAAATGATAAGTGTGTAAAATGTGGACTGCTAAACATCAGGTCTCTTTCCTCCAAATCCCTTTTAATAAATGAAATAATTGGCGACCTTAATATTGATCTGCTAGCCCTAACTGAAACATGGCTTTGGGAAAATGATTGTTAGACTAAATGAATCTACACCATCAAGTCAAATGAACTTTCAGAGTGCCCGAAGCACATGTCGAGGTGGTGGTGTGGCCATCATCTCTCATTCCAGTCTAATTGTCAGCCCCAAACCCAACTATACTTACCTCTCCTTTGAAAGCCTCGCACTCTCCATTATGTGCCCCAATTGGAAAAACCAAAAAGCTGTTATATTTATAATAATTTATCGACCTCCTGGTCCATATGCCGAGATCCTGACAGAGTTTTCTGATTTCATTTCAAGTTTAATTTTGAATTGGGAAAGGATTGTTATAGTTGGAGATTTCAACATACATGTAGATAACGGCAGTGATTGCCTCAGTAATGCTTTTGGTGCACTCCTGGATGGGATCGGTTTCACCCAGAGTATGAATAAGCCGACTCACTGTCACAGTCACACTGTAGATCTCGTTCTAACCTATGGTATTGAGATTAATGATCTAATTGTCCTTCCTCAAAACCCTATACTCTCTGACCATTTCTTGATTACCTTTCAATTCATACTAAAAGACTATCCAGCCCCGCAGAAAAGAACTATAATGAAAAGAACATTATCAGATAAATCGGTTACAGAGTTTAAAGAAATTATTGAGCCATTACTAAAAGATATGTCATGTGACAATGAGAATAATTTTAATCCAATTGTCACTGATCAATTCGTTGACAGAACAATGCTCACCTTAAAATCTGCTCTTGATGTTGTAGCTCCGCTAAAACAGAAAAGCATTAAACCAAGACCTCCGGCTCCATGGTACACGTTACAGCTCAGGACACTCAAACAACATGTAAGACGCACAGAGAAGCTTTGGCGCCGCTCGCGCTCTGAGCAGTCTCGGAAGGCATGGAAGCTCTGCCTGCTCACTTATAAGGCTGCTCTGCGGAAAGCCTGAACCAGATACTATTCAAATCTAATAGAAATAAACAAAAATAACCCCAGATTTCTGTTCAGCACTGTAGCCAGGCTGACAAACTGCCACACTGCTAATGAGTCTCTTATCCCCTTGAACATTAGTTCTGATGACTTTCTTCAATTCTTCGATTACAAAATTACAACCATTAGAGACAAAATCAACAAAGCTACTCCAAAAATCAGCTCTGAGCAAATCCAGTCTGTAATACCAATATCCCACATAGATCCTCTAATAATATTAGATAAATTTACTCCTGTTGATGAGGTGGAGATTACCTCAGCCATCATGTCGTCCAAACCATCAACCTGTATGCTCGACCCTATTCCAGTCAGACTCCTCAAAGAAGCCCTCCCCCTAATAATAGATTCCATCCATAACATAATAAATATGTCGTTAGAAAATGGCTACATTCCTCAGTCCTTTAAGTATGCTGTGATTAAACCCCTTTTGAAAAAACCTAACTAAATCCTGATGAACTAGCCAACTACAGACCTATCTCTAATCTTCCCTTCCTCTCAAAAATTTTAGAACGAGTTGTGGTGAAACAGCTCTGCCGCCACCTGCAGGACAATAATATATTTGAAAAATTTCAATCTGGATTCAGAGCTCACCACAGCACAGAGACTGCACTGTTTAAAGTAACAAATGACTTACTACTAGCTGCTGATAATGGGCTGGCTTCAGTCCTGGTCCAACTGGACCTCAGTGCAGCGTGTTTGACACCATTGATCACAACATTCTACTGCAGAGGTTAGAATGTGACATTGGAATCAGAGGGACCGCCCTCAAATGGTTTAAATCCTATCTATCAGATAGGTACCAGTTTGTTAGTATAAACCAGAGCACCTCTCCCTGTTCTAAAGTAGCCTGTGGTGTTCCACAAGGATCTGTGCTGGTCCAATCCTATTTACTCTGTATATGTTGCCATTGGGTAACATTATCAGAAAACATGGCATTAATTTTCACTGCTATGCAGATGACACTCAGCTGTACTTATCAATGAAACCAAATCAGACTGATCAAATAGATAAACTCAGTGCCTGTGTGAAGGACATCAAAACCTGGATGACCTTGAATTACCTGCTCTTAAATCCTGAAAAAACAGAGGTCATTGTCGTTGGTCCCAAAGGTCAAAGAGATTCTCTGTCGGACCAGATAATCTCACTCGACAATGTGAGTATAGCTTCTAGCCCTGCTGTAAAAAATCTTGGAGTCCTATTTGATCAAAATCTCTCATTCACAGCCCATATAAACCTAGCTTGTAAAACTTTCACCTGCGAAATATAACTAAAATTAGAAATATTTTACCTAAAAACGATGCTGAAAAACTCATCCATGCATTTGTTACTTCCAGACTTGATTACTATAATTCTCTGCTCACTGCCTGCCCCAAAAGTACTAAAAGGAGCCTCCAGTTGGTCCAAAATGCAGCGGCCAGAGTCCTAACAGGAGCTAAAAGAAGAGACCACATCAGTCCTGTACTAAAATATCTCCACTGGCTTCCTGTCGAGCTTAGAATCAAATTCAAAGTCCTCCTCCTGACATACAAAACCCTAAACCAAAGGTGCCCAAACTTTTTTTATTGAGGGCCACATCTCAAAACATATTCGAAGTGGAGGGCCACGGACCAGTGATCAGTGCAGTGCGGTACTTTAAAAACAGCTTTGACAGAGCCACTGTGTATTAATTAGGCTTGAAACACATTCATTTTAGGTCTGTATCACACTGCAATTTAATGTTTGAGGTTATAGTGGTAGAAATAGTTTAATTTGCTGTTAAAAGTACTGCTTGGGATCAATTGGACCGGTTCAGCTGGAGGCTTGAGGGCCAATTAAAACTGGTCTGAGGGCCGCATTTGGCCCCCGGGCCTTAGTTTGGACACCCCTGCCCTAAACGGTGTGGCCCCATCCTATCTGCAAGATGCTATTGTCCCGTACCAGCCAAACAAAGCACTTTTAGTGGTCTCTAGAGTGTCCAAAAGTACAGTGGGAGGGAGAGCATTCAGTTACCAAGCTCCTGTGCTATGGAATCAACTCCCTGCTGATGTTTAACAGGCCCCTACAGTCTCTGTATTTAAGACCAGGCTTAAAACCTTCCTCTTCGGTATAGCTTATGACCAGGTTACTTAGTGAGGGAGTTAGGGAATGACATTAAAACCCAGGATAAGATAGGCTGCAGTAGGAGAGAACTAGCTGGGGGAAGTATGACTATCCTCTGCTTCCTCCTATTTTCTCATCAGCAATGCTATTCACATGTTGTCCCCTGTCCCACTCCCCCTGTGGAGTTTAACTCTTTCAGATGCCCCGATGACAGCTGGACCCTCTCCTCCTCCCCGCCTGGCCCTCCTCGACCTGCCTCCCTCTCCTCCTCGCACGGCTCTCCTTCTCCTCGCCTGGTCTTCCTCCTCCTCGCCTGGCCCTCCTCCGCCCCTCTCCCTCCTCCTTGCCTGGGCGATTTTTCTTGTTTTGTCTGATTTTTCCTGTTGTTTGATTTTCCTGTTTGTTCTTGTGTGTAGGCAGCACGGTGGCTGAGTGGCAACACTCATGCCTCACGGCAAGAAGGTTTGGTTGGATCCCTGGGTCGCCCAGGCCTTTCTGTGTGGAGTTTTGCATGTTTCTCCCCGTGTCTGGATGGGTTTCCTCCGGGTACTCCGGTTTCCCCCATCAACCAAAACATGAACGCCCTTCGAGACAACTGTTGTTGTGATTTTGGGTGTTACAAAAATAAAATGAATTGAATTGAATTGAATTGAATTGAATAAACAACCAAAAATTAAAACAAAAAAATACATGCTTTTATCTGAGTCTATATTTTGACTATAACATTACATACTGTGGCTTTAATGTTTATGATTGGTTGAACAATAAAAAAAACATAGTCCTAATAACTATTGTATGAAAAATCTACTTAATGTTCATGAAATTCATGTTCTAACTAAAGTCAGTGTAACACAGTTCTCGCAGTGAACAGGAGCCAGATGAAACAGTAAAACAGTGAGTAAAAATGTGAAACATGTTGATTATAGATGAGTTCAAAGAGCTCTGGTTATCGGGGACTGTAATATTTTGGTTTGAGTGCAGGTCTGTGGAAGCTTGTAAAAATATTCATAATGTTTTCTGTACTGGACAAAAGAAAAACACGGTCTCACATTCTCCACAGTGAAGGATCCGGGGCTATATATATAAATACTTCAAATACTTATTTTAATCACTGCATACATATATACATATATATATATATATATATATACATATATACATATATACATATATACACATATACACATATATACATATATATATATATATATATTAGTAGTGGCAACACTCATGCCTCACGGCAAGAAGGTTTGGTTCGATCCCTGGCCTTTCTGTGTGGAGTTTTGCATGTTTCTCCCCCGTGTCTGGATGGGTTTCCTCTGGGTGAGAACTATCACGAAAAAGAAATACAATAAATAAATATAAATGAATTTCGTACAATACATACACATTACATAAAACTTAAATTACACAAAAATAAAGGTACACAAACCTCGTGAACCGACATCCACGAGGGGCTAATTGGTATCTTGGGCTCTTTCTTCTTATTCTAAATACATTTAATAAAGATGTCAAATGTTGTTTATTATTTCTATATTTGGCCAATTTATTATCTTACCGGAGATCTTGAAAACGTGGCTGTGGCAAAACGCTGATGGCTGAGTGCGCATCTGATTAGGGTCGGGCGGAACTTTATTTAAAATTGTTTGTTCCGTGGGTTTTACCACTAGATGGCGTAAATGCTTTTGAATGGGCCTCTCCAGGTAAACAGGTTTGGAGACGGGCTTTCCTTTTCCATCCAGAGTTGGATCAGTCATTAGTAGTTTAACCTTTCTTACTCTCTCATCCTTACTAGGATATATGTCAACAATCTTCGCCAACTTCCACTGATTTCGTGGGGCTGTTTCATCTTGAAGAAGTACAATATCATTGACCTTGGCGTTTCTGTGTTGTTTGGTCCATTTTTGTCTGCTTTGAAGATTCAGCAGGTACTCCTTTTTCCATCTTGTCCAAAAGGTATTGGCAAGGAGTTGAACACGACGCCATCTCTTTTGAAGATAAAGATCTTCTTTAACAAATTTGCCTGGAGGTGGAGAGATAATCGTGGACTTCATGGTCAGTATGTGGTTCGGTGTTAGGGGTTCTGGGCTTGATGGGTCACATAGTTGATCCGTGGTCAGTGGTCGACTGTTTATCACTGCCATGACTTCATACAGGAATGTTCTTAAGGAAGAACTGTCGAGTTATGTGGCTGATTGTTCTAGGATTGATGTCAGGACACTTCTTATGGTACGTATTTGTCGTTCCCAGACACCACCCATATGACTTGAAGCTGGGGTGTTCATGAGGAATTCACATTCCAGTTTTCCCAGTTTTGCTTGATCCATTTCCTTGAGTGCTTCTGCAAACTCATTTCTTGCACCAACAAAGTTTGTACCTTGATCACATCTTATCTGTCGGACTGGACCTCTTATGGCAATGAATGCACGCAGGGCACAGATGAAGGAATCTGTGGTTAAAATATCAAGCATCTCAATGTGTACGGCTCTGGAGCACATGCAGGTGATTAGCAAGCCGTAGCGCTTCAGCTCCCTCCGGCCTTCCTTTACATAAAAAGGACCAAAGCAGTCCATACCGCAGTAGGTGAATGGCGGAGTGGCCTCTCTGGGAGGTCTGCCATCTTCTGCTGTTCTGGGCACCTTCTGAACTTTCTGCATTGTATACATCTGTAAATATGAGAGGATACAACCTTGCTGCATCCAAGGATCCAGTATCCATTTGCACGGAGTTCATTCATAGTGATCTCTTGCCCCTGATGGTATGTTTTCTCATGATAGTGCTTGACAAGTAATGTGGACAAAGGGCTATCTCTTGATAGGATCATTGGATACTTCACGTTGGAATGTAGAGCAGCATGCGTGAGACGCCCTCCAACTCGAAGTATGCCTTGGTCATCTAGAAATGGACTCAACTTGTGTAGCTTATTGACCTTGTCTTTGGTTTGGATTACAGTGTGCCGTTGGAGAGACCTTATTTCACGTGAGAAGGCTTTTTCTTGACTCATTCTGATGACTGTTAGCTCTGCTTCCTTTCTTTCTTCAAGATTACTGACTTCACAGGATCTTTTCTTACATTCCTTCACTTCTTTTGCAAGGCGCTTGAGTCTGGCAATGGCTTTGATCATTCTTGACCAGTCAGAGAACTTGTGTAAGCGATCTAGGAGTGACCTTTGTTCTATAGCTTGTGTCTTGAGTACTTGAACCTTTTTGACTTCTGGGTCACTGCTTGATAACTCTCCCACCTTGATTTCACCGCTGAGCATAACCTTTTGTCAGAGAAAGTCTGGACCTTTAAACCAGTTCAAGGCTACAAGTTGTTCAGCTGTAAGGCCTCTAGAGGCATGGTCTGCTGGGTTTTCTTCAGATGCCACATACCTCCACTGTGTAGGCTCTGTGCTTTGTTTGATACGCTCAACTCTGTTTGCGACGAACACATGGAACCTCCTGGCTTCATTTCCAATGTATCCAAGGACAACCTTTGAGTCTGTCCAATAGGTTTCTTGTAAAAGTTCTACTTCTAGTTCCTTTTTCAGCATATCACTGGTGCGAACAGCAACTACAGCAGCTGACAACTCAAGTCGTGGAATTGTTGTGAGTTTAGACGGTGGAACTCTTGATCTACCCATAACCAGAGAACAGTGGACTTCACCTGATGTACTGACTGCTCTGAGGTAGGTACACATGCCATATCCAGATGCACTTGCATCGGAGAAATGATGCAGTTCATAATGCTCTGCCTTAAAGTCAGTTGGAGTGTAGCATCTTTGAATCTTTACCTTTGCCAAGTTTCTCAGATCAAGCAGCCAAGATTCCCACTGTGGTCGAAGACTTTCGGGTAAAGTGTCGTCCCAGCTGAGTTTATCTCGACACATCTGCTGCAAGATCTGCTTTCCTAGCAGTATGAAGGGTGACACAAATCCAAGCGGATCGAACACGGAGGCAACTGTGGACAAAACTCCTCTTCGAGTGAGTGGATTTTCCTTAACAGTCACTCTGAGTTGAAACTGGTCTGATTCCACACACCATTGCACACCTAGTGCTCTCTCCATTTGCACTTCACTCAAAGCCATGTCGAGTTTTTTGGCAGCTACAGCACATTCTTCTTTCGGCAGTGAATCTAGGACCTTGGTGCTGTTTGAGATAAACTTGTGTAACCGAAGACTGCCAGTACTACAGAGCTCACGTGCCTCCTTTACTAGATGTATAGCTTGACTTTCTGTATCGACACTTGCTAATCCATCGTCGACATAGAAGTTTGTTTTAATAAACTTGATGGTTTCTTCACTGAAGCGTCCTTCTCCTTCAGTTGCTAAGTGCATGAGGCCATAGTTAGCGCAGCCTGGGGAGGAAGCCGCACCAAACAGATGAACTTTCATTCTGTAGATTGCAAAAGGAGTGTTGAAGTCACCATTCTCCCACCATAAGAACCTTAGATAATCTTGATCAGCAGCACACACATGAAACTGGTGGAACATGCGCTCTATATCGCACATTATAGCAACCGGGCCTCTGCGAAAGCGACACAAGACTCCAAGCAAGGTATTTGTAAGCTCTGGGCCAGTCAGAAGATAGTCATTAATGGATATTCCGTGAAATTTGGCGGAGCCATCAAAGACAACTCGAATCTTTCCTGGTTTCTGTGGGTGGTAGACCCCATGGTGTGGGATGTACCATGCTGGGGTCTTGGCGATGTCTTGCTCAGGAACCTTCTCAGCGTCACCATGAGCTATGATTTCCTCCATGAACTTCTTATAGTCCAAGTAGTACTGCTTGTTTCTTCTCAGTTTTCTTTCTAAGCACCTAAGCCGATGAACGGCGCATGATTTGTTGTCAGGCAAGTTAGGCTTATCACTTTTAAATGGAAGTGGCATCTCAAAATGTCCATCCTCTTTGAGCCTAATGCCTTCCTTCATCCTTGCAAGAAACCTGAGATCTTCTTGAGAGATATTAACGTCTTCTGTAGCTCTTTTTACAAAGTCAGACTCCAACATTTTGATGACGTCAGCAGGTGAGATAATTTCTTTTATTTGAGTTCTGCACACGTAGTGCACTTCACTTGTTAAGTTTGAAGATGGCTGAACACCTGGCACCACTTGCTTCACAATGACTTGGTGGCTCACTCCAAAAGCATCTCCATAATCAAGGCATGGATTTCCAAAGCCCACAATACTCCAGCCCAGATCAGTCCTTTGTGCAAATGGTTGATTTTCTTTGCCACACACCACCTGACGAGGGACGAGTGCTTGAGGGCAGTTGTAGCCAATCAAAAGGCCAACATCACAACTTTGAAGAGGAGCAATTTCATCAGCGATGTGTTCGAGATGGGGCCAAGCATTTGCAGTTCCTGGTGTTGGAATATGATCTCGATTTGCTGGAATGAAATCTCTTGCATACACTACTGGCAGAGGAATGACTATGTCTGAATAAAATCCTCTTACTTGCAAACCGGAGAGCTTGTGACAGGACACAACTGCGTTTCTTGATGACATTGTGGTAAGTTTTAACTGAACTGGTTGACATACAGTATGCAGATCTCTTGCTGTTTCTTGTAACATGAAGGTCGTGTCACTCTGTGTATCAAGGAGTGCATACACTAGAACTTCGCGCTCTGGCTCGCTTTCAGCTGAAACCCACACTGGAACGATAGAGGACGTGTGAGTATCCTTGACGTTCTGCATTACTCTATTTGAAGTTGCTTCACTTGTTGGTTGTGTGACATTTGTGTCTGGTGAGATTGAATCTGGTTTCCTTTGCTTTGTCTTGTCACCGCTCTTTGCTTGATTGTTTTTTGTCTGAGTTCTTTCTTCTTTAGTGCGAGTGTCATGAAGACTTGTTGGGTGTTTTTTCGTGCATGTGCCACAGGTTTCTCTGTTTCCACAATCTTTAGAGCGATGGCCTGACTTCAAGCAGCCAAAGCATAACTTCTTCTCTTGTATAAACTTTAGTCTTTCTCCAATGTTCTCATTCATAAACTTAAAACACTTTTGTAGACTGTGGCCTGCCTTCTCACAGTAGACACAGCTTCCATTGACAGCCTTTTCATTGGAGTTTATTGCCATAACCTTTGCTCCATGACTTCTGTTTCTTGGCAACCTTGTCCTTTCACCTTCACTTGGTTTCAAAGCATAGAGAGATGTTATGGGGTTACATGCGATTTTAGCTTCGCGTGAGATGAATTCAACAAAGTGGCTGAAACTTGGAAATGTGTGGCTCTCTTCTTGCACTTCCGTAACCTTTCTGTTCCACCTTGATGTGAGCCAGTCAGGAAGTTTCGTGAGCATTTTTTGATTTTCATTGCAGTCATTGAGTACTTCAAGACCTTTGATCTGTGGCATGGCTGCCATACAACTGCGAAGAAAGTCAGCGTATTCTTGAAGTTCCACATTGCCTTTGGAATTTATCCTTGGCCATGCATCGAGTTTGTCTCTGAATGCTTTAGCAATGATGAATGGATTGCCATACCTCTCTTCAAGAATTGTCCATGCTGCATGGTAGGCTGATTCTGTGCCAAGAAGAAAGTAGCTTTCTATGGCTGTTCTGGCAGGTCCACCCACATACTTTCGCAAGTAGTACGTCTTCTCTTCAGCTGGTATGCCCTTTCTGTCAATGAGAGTCTGAAAGGAAATCTTCCAGTCATTGTATCTGAGTGGGTCGCCACTGAATATAATCGGCTCAGGGACTGGGAGACGACTTGCATTGAGAGACTCTGCAAAGGCTCTTACTAGCTCTGTTGTGTTGACTTCTTGTGTGAGTGTCATATTTTGAGGGGCAAAAGGCATTCTGAGGGGTGAGCTTTTGGTTTCAGACTTGACCTCATTTTCCTTGTCAGAGGTGTGCTGGTGAAGCAGACCATATATTTCTTCATCTGAACATTCACTCTGCTCATATGCTTGTTGTCTTGCCTTAGCAGCTTTAAGTCTTTTAATAATCTCTAGCCGGTTTACTTCTCTACGCCTTGCTTCCAGCTCTCTTTGCTTCTGTGCAATTTCTGCTTCTTGTATTTCAATTTCCTTTAATTGATTTTCTTGTTCGAGCAGAACTTCCAAGGCAGCTTCATTTGCAGCGACTTCAGCTGCTGCCTCTTGTCTTTTAATAGAATTCCTGCTTGAATGCCTAGAAAGTGTCTTTGCAAAAGAAGAACTACTGTGGTGAGACCTAACACTCATCTTTGCTGGGGCGGCAGACTTAAACAGTGATTCTGCATCTTTCCATACTTCTTCATCCCCTTGACCTTCTACACTTTTTGCCTTTTGGGACCTTTCAGGAGCTTCAATAATAGTTCTTGTTACTGCATCACACGTGTCCATCCTGCGTCTTGTATCATTGTCAGGAGAGTCAATGCGTCTTAAATCATCATATGCATTGCAGACATTGTTTGCAGCACTTGTTATCTTGGTGACATGTTCATGGAGAAGATCTTTTGAGCATTGCCCATCCATAGCTTTCTTAGCCTCTTTAGTTATAGCCTTCCACTTCTCATAGCACGTGCTGAAGCGATGTGCGGCCTTCTTTACCTGCTCATCGTGCAGCTCTTGCCCTTTTTCCGTTAGCGTACGGACTCTTTGGCTCCTTTGTGCATCTTGTGAGGTAGTTGGGATATCATCTCCAGTGCATTCAGCTTCTGGTGGTTGCTCATTTGACTTAAGTGTTGCATCAGCATCTTCACCAACTTCGGACAAAACATCAAATTCTGCCATTGTTTAGTTTGGGTTTGAGTTTAAGCATTCAAGGGAGTGATTTAGATTAGTAAGTATTTTGTAGTAAGGAAACAGTTAAATGTTGGGTTGGTTACTAATACTAATACAACTTTAACTTAAAGGCATGGTAAAATATAATATTATCTTCTACTATAACTTAAATAATGAACTTAATTTACTGTATGCTATGAGCAACCATTACATGTCTTGAATAAACCAGTAATCTTACATCATCTCATTACTGTTACCAGGAATCATTGACTATGAACAATATCCAGGTTACTTAACACAAAATAAATGTTACTATTGTATAAAAACACTTAAACTTGAACAAAAGGAAAATAAAATTATCTCAGTCCTTTTGATCAAAACAAACTAAAATATCTTATTGCAGTCTCTTTTCAACTTGTCTTATTTGCTTATGAAATAATCTTAATGAAAGTCCTTGATGCAACATTCATTTGGGAGAACCTGGATTTCCCGCGGTTGTTGCGTCTTTACGTGCGTTTGGCTATGGCTTATGGAGGCGCTGTCGTCCCTCCCGTTGCTGGCGCTGGCACCGTCTTGTCTACCCATGCGGAGCAGATGAGTTCTCACTGTAGCACCCTCAAGGATTTAGCATGAGCACGAGGTAGAGAAAACAGGGTTTATTCTTCTCCTTAACAACCCGTGAGAACTATCACGAAAAAGAAATACAATAAATAAATATAAATGAATTTCGTACGATACATACACATTACATAAAACTTAAATTACACAAAAATAAAGGTACACAAACCTCGTGAACCAACATCCACGAGGGGCTAATTGGTATCTTGGGCTCTTTCTTCTTATTCTAAATACATTTAATAAAGATGTCAAATGTTGTTTATTATTTCTATATTTGGCCAATTTATTATCTTACCGGAGATCTTGAAAACGTGGCTGTGGCAAAACGCTGATGGCTGAGTGCGCATCTGATTAGGGTCGGGCGGAACTTTATTTAAAATCGTTTATTCCGTGGGTTTTACCACTAAATGGCGTAAATGCGAAATTTAAAGACAAACATTGCATAGAACGCATAAATGTGAGGGACTGTTACAGCTAGAATTCTGACCCTTAAAGACCTGTTAGTCCACCTTTAAAAAGTCCACCTCCACTCCACTTATTATCCTAAATTACAAACGCCTGTTTGAGGTCATTAGCTGCATAAAGACACCTGTCCACTCCATACAATCAGTAAGACTCCAAATACTAACATGGACAAGACCAAAGAACTGTCAAAATGCACAAGAGACAAAATTGTAGACCTCCACAACGCTGGAAAGGGCTACGGGGCAATTGGCAAGCAGCTTAATGAAAAAAGATCCACTGTTGGAGCAATTATTAGAAAATGGAAGAAGCTAAACATGATTGTCAATCTCCTTCGGCCTGGGGCTCCATGCAAGATCTCAATGATCCTACGAAAAGTGAGGAATCAACCCAGAACTACACGGGAAGAGCTGGTCAATGACCTGAAAAGACCTGGGACCACCGTTTCCAAGGTTACTGTTAGTAATACACTAAGACGTCATGGTTTAAAATCATGCATGGCACGGAAGGTTCCCCTGCTTAAACCAGCACATGTCTAGGCCCGTCTTAAGTTTGCCAATGACCATTTGGATGATCCAGAGGAGTCATGGGAGAAAGTTGTGTGGTAGATGAGACCAAAATAGAACTTTTTGGTCTTAACTCCACTTGCCGTGTTTGGAGGAAGAAGAATGATGAGTACCATCCAAAAGAACACCATCACTACTGTGAAGCATAGGGGTGGAAACATCATGCTTTGGGGGTGTTTTTCTGCACACGGGACAGGACGACTGCACTGTATTAAGGAGAGGATGACCGGGGCTATGTATTGTGAGATTTTGGGGAACAACCTCCTTCCCTCAGTTAGAGCATTGAAGATGGGTCGTGGCTGGGTCTTCCAACATGACAATGACCCGAAGCACACAGCCAGGATAACCAAGGAGTGGCTTCGTAAGAAGCATATCAAGGTTCTGGAGTGGCCTAGCCAGTCTCCAGACCTAAACCCAATAAAAAATCTTTGAAGGGAGCTCAAACTCTGTGTTTCTCAACGACAGCCCAGAAACCTGACTGATCTAAAGAAGATCTGTGTGAAGGAGTGGGCCAAAATCCCTCCTGCAGTGTGTGCAAACTTGGTGAAAAACTACAGGAAACGTTTGACCTCTGTAATTGCAAACAAAGGCTACTGTACCAAATATTAACATTGATTTTCTCAGGCGTTCAAATACTTACTTGAAGCAGTAACAAACAAATAAATAATTAAAAAAATCATAGAATGTGATTTCCAGATTTTTTTTAGATTGTCTCTCACAGTGGACATGCACCTAAGAAGAAAATTTCAGACCCCTCCATGAGTTCTTGTTTTGTCTGATTTTTCCTGTTGTGTCTGATTTTTCCTGTTGTGTCTGATTTTTCCTGTTGTGTCTGATTTTCCTGTTGTGTCTGATTTTTCCTGTTGTTTTGTTTTTTGTGTGTTGGCGGCACGGTGGCTGAGTGGCAACACTCATGTCTCACAGCAAGAAGGTTTGGTTCGATCCCCGGGTCACCAGGCCTTTCTGTGTGGAGTTTTTCATGTTTCTCCTCGTGTCTGGATGGGTTTCCTCCGGGTACTCCGGTTTCCCCCATCAACCAAAACATGAACGCCCTTCGAGACAACTGTTGTTGTGATTTTGGGCGTTACAAAAATAAATGAATTGAATTGAATTTCTAACTGGGAGAACTTGCAAAATCACAGGGTGTTCAAATACTTTTTTTCCTGGGATCTGCTGTAGCCACTCCTCCAGTTTGGGGGTTTCCAGTCCATACTCTGCACAGATATTTCTGTACACTACGCCCGCCACTTGGTTATGCCGCTCCATGTATGTTTTCTCTGCCAGCATCTTACACCCTGCAGTTTTGTGCTGGATTGTCTTAGGGGCCTCTTGGCACAGCCTACACCTTGGGTCTTTTCTGGTGTGGTAGATCTGGGCCTTTATTGCTCTCGTGCTCAAGGCCTGCTCCTGTGCAGGAGAGCAGTGAGCTTCTTTAGCCAGTAGACGTGGTTCATGTCAGGGCCTGGTGCAGTCCAGTTTTTCATACCTGAGACTCTTTCCTGGATGTCTGCCACTGTGATGGTAACTGGATTCTGTTCAGGGAAGTTGCTGTGGTCTTCTCTCAGAGAGTCCAGCCACTGTGCATTGCTGTTATGTGATGCCTCCTTCTCCCATATAACTTTCCAGTTAGTACTGTTTGGTTTCCAGCCTTGGTGGGTCTGCTCTGGTGTTATTACCCTGCCACTGAGCGTACACTTTCACCAGTTGTGTTGTGGACAGACAGTTTATTTGTCTGGCTTCATTATCTTGTGTGTACCTCTTTAGGAGGTTGGCCAATGCTTTGAGCCTTTGTTTGGCAGTTTCTACTACTTCAGGTATGGGCATCTGAAGTGTATATCAGCTCATTGGTTTCTGTGATTGTTGAGGTAGGGATTGCTCTCAATGCTGCATTCACATCTTCTAGAAGACTTTCAGATGGTACTTCACTTAGTCTCTGCAGGTGGCGTTTTTTTAGCTACTTTTATTATGAACCTGTTAAAAATAAACCCTCAACCGTTTCAGGTCTCGAACAATAATAAAAAATACTTTAACTTTTCACTCCATTTTAAAAATGTAGTGGAGTAGAAAGTACAGAAACTGTTCTCAAAAAATGTGAAGTAAAAGTAAGTATCCACTTTAAAATCTACATAAGTAAAGTACAGGTACCCATTTTTTTTATTAGATTTTTTTTTTTTTTTTTTTTTTTTTAGATATATATTACTTCTACTTCATTATGTTCCACCACTGCATTTATGTATTTAAAGATGAACCAGGTCACACCATGATTTGGCATTCAATCTGTGCTTTATGCTACTCTCTACAAATGTGTGGGATTGGAACACTATTCTCTACAAACGTATGGGATTAGAACACTACTCTCTACAAACGTGTGGGATTACAACACTACTCTCTACAAACGTGTGGGATTACAACACTACTATCTACAAACGTGTGAGATTAGAA
Organism: Periophthalmus magnuspinnatus; assembly: GCF_009829125.3. NCBI lineage: Eukaryota > Metazoa > Chordata > Actinopteri > Gobiiformes > Gobiidae > Periophthalmus > Periophthalmus magnuspinnatus. The sequence continues at coordinate 28,537,114 of NC_047142.1, read as the reverse complement.
CACTACTCTCTACAAACGTGTGTGATTAGAACACTACTCTCTACAAACATGTGGGATGGGATTAGAACACTACTCTCTGCAAACATGTGTGATTGCAACACTATTCTATATAAATGTGTGGGATTAGATTACTACTCTCTACAGACATGTAGGATTAGAACGCTACTCTCTACTAACATGTGGGATTGAAACACTACTCTCTACAAACGTGTGGGATTAGAACACTACTCTCTACAAACATGTGGGATTAGAACACTTCTCTCTACAAACATGTGGGATTAGAAACACTACTCTCTACAAATGTGTGGGATTGGAACACTACTCTCTGCAAACATGTGTGATTGCAACACTATTCTATATAAATGTGTGGGATTAGAATACTACTCTCTACAAACATGTAGGATTAGAACACTACTCTCTACTAACGTGTGGGATTGAAACACTACTCTCTACAAACATGTGGGATTAGAACACTACTCTCTACAAACATGTAGGATTAGAACACTACTCTCTACAAATGTGTGGGATTAGAACACTACTCTCTACAAATGTGTAGGATTAGAACTTTACTCTCTACAAATGTGTGGTATTACAACACTACTCTCTACAAAAGTGTGGGATGGGCTAAGAACACTACTCTCTACAAACATGTGGGATTAGAACATTCCTCTACAAACGTGTAAGTAAAATTTGCTAATTCAGAAAAAAATGAAGATAAATGTGATTTGAATTGACCTGGCATATATGGTGTATACATCATGAACGACATTATGAAGAGTTGAGTTTGAAGAGCTCAGCACTTCCAAAACACACACAAGTGTGACTATAATCCACAATATAATGATAATTCTGCTTTTATCAATGGCATTGAAACGGTGAGGGACAAAACAATGTGACCTTTCCCGTCTTATCTTTAGATTAAGATGTACGTAATACAGGAAATATTTAAAGTCAAGGCCTGAATTATATTGTTTATCTGATACAATTAGAAGGTCACAAATGTATTTCTTCATTTGATAGGGACAAGTCTGTACATTAGACATGTAACATACTACAGCATTTATAGCTAAGGCTAATTTGCAATGTCCCTCCCTACATGGGCTGTGATGGAAATTTAAGTACATCTATGTTGTATCTTTAAAAGGCTCAGCCTAGACATGAACATGCATAAAGGCTCTGTCTCCATCCTCCAGGAAAGCATTTGTTGTCTTGTCCTGTCCTCAGGTGTAAAAGTTAATTATCTCATGGGAGTGAAACAAAAGTCACTGTTTGAAATGTATTTAGTTTTGTCATTCTGGTATAAATACACAGAGCTCAGATGCTCAGGGGACTCAGACTAGGGACTTAGACTGGGGAACTCAGAGGCTTGGGGGGCTGGCAGGCTACCCGCCTGTGGCCAGGGCAGGCCCGGACCCTGTCCTGTCTGTATCTGCTGTAACAAATAATAAATCGTTTTCTATATTTCAAAACTCATCAGGCTTCGCAAATGGATTACTTTTCATCTAGAATTGTAATTTTTCCACAAAATGGGCTTTTACAATATGCAAAAGTAAAAAAACAAAACAAAAACACACACACACACACACACACACACACACACACAGGGTTCAATTTGTGATTTTACAATAAATAAAGGCAAATGCAGATTTATCCGTTGTCACATGTACGACTTCTCTTTAAAACTGGTTTAAGCTCATGTTTAAAACCAGCCCAGTCCAAGTCCAGTTTCAGCTCAAGCTTTAAGGATTTCCAGAGTTTAGCGCCCTAGACAGAGACTGCCCAAAGGATGTTTTTCTCAGGGCAGCTTCACATTTCCATTGTCCGCGCCTCGTGTGATGGAGCCGTTGCTCTGAGTGGGACTATGAGCTAATGGAGGACACCGGGAGCTCTACACAGCAAACACTTATACATCAAGTTTAAATTGCAAAACCTAAGAACATTTTCAAAGCTAAAAGTGGAATCTCTGCAGTATCTGGCAGTGATGTGTTCTAACTGGTTCTTATCTAATATTTTCATGGCGCTGTTTTAAATCATCAGCACGTGATACAAGAACTGATCTGAGAACAGCTGAAGCCAAATATCCCACAGACTGTCTTTATTTTTCAAGAAGTTTTTATTTATTAGTTTTAGGTCCATCTATAAAACCACTTCATACAGTTTTCAGTAACATTTTCAATAATTTTGCAAGTCGTTTACAGAAAGACATTTTTGGTCCAAACCATGTTCAGCATCCCATAGCAATACACATTTTTAATATACAAATTTAAAAATCAAACAATGCCACAAACATGAGTTTAACGATCCACTGTGTGACTTTTCTGGTGCTTGCTTCCATTGAACTGATATTGCATTCCCTGGAATGTTCCACGACATGGCATTACACTTATATTTTCTTTAGCATTTATTCAACTACAGATGTTTTTATTTGTAGAAAATCCCTAAAATCTTCATGTTTCTGTGAGGGGGCTTGCCATACATCCCACTGGTCACTCGGTCAAAGCAATAACACCTCTTTGGACACACCTTAAAAGTTACTGAATGCATCTTTACGCCTAAGTTGGTCCATTGTCCTCCCTTTAAGTTACCCACATTATAAAAAAAAATCAGTTGTAACAGAAATTAAAAACTTAAATAACTATATTTAACAATCTCTCTCTCTCTCTCTCGCTCTCTCTCTCTCTCTCTCTCTCTCTCTCTCTCTCTCTCTCTCTCTCTATATATATATATATATATATATATATATATATATATATACATATATAAAAAAAATCTTAAGTTATTAAGTTAAGAAATAAAATATGTAAACAGTACAAAACAAAAAACCTAAAACTTAAGCAACTGAAAAGAGTTTTATAAAAAGGCAGAAGGAAAAGTGGATGTTAAACATTTAGTAAAGTACATTTGTAGATAGCAGTTCTGATTTAGCGTTTTTAAAAAAGCCATTGGTTTTGGTGCGAATGTAGAGAGCAGAGGTTTGTAAATGTGTCTATTAGATTCTCTTAGATACAAGTATTATTCTTTAGGACTAAACTGGAGAAGTAGACGGAAGGAGGGATTTGAACATGTAGTGAAGTGTTATATGAAACAAATACATGGTATTCATGGTCCAGAGTTTGATGGCATTATTTCAGGTGGAGGGCAGGGGCATATAGAACTCTGTGGAAGAATGGGATGAAGTGGCAATAAATTGCATTTTGAAACTACTCTACAGTGAAAAACTTTCACTGTAGTTGATTTATACTGACACTAATTACTGGACCTATCTACATGAAACAAAAACTGGAACAGAGATATTAACCATAAACTAGGTCCACATGTCTGGCAGTTAAACACCAAACTCTACCTAAGAATGCTAACCTGTCTCCAGCTCAGGTTAAATCAGGAGTGGACAAACCTTTTGATATATGGGCCACAATGAGTTCTAAAATTTTACAGAAAAGCTGGGCCAGGATATATATATATGCATAAATTACATTCGAGATTTGGCCTGTTACATGTAGCAAAGCATGAATATGCAATGCTCATTGTACAAATTGTTTTCCAAATGCATTAATTAAATGACTAATTCATTTATTAAATTTCAGGTAAACAAACGCAGCAGAAAAATGATCAACAAGTTGTTGAAAATGTAAATTGAATAAGGTTCTATTTTAATATAATTTGGTCACGTTCAGCGGGCCAGATTTAATAAGCCCAAAGGGCCGTGTGTGGCCCCCAGGCTGTAGTTTGCCAATGTCTGGGTTAAACTCTAGGGTTTCTAATAATCTGCCCCTAATAATGAATATTTCCAAATATCGTTGTCTATTTGGTGCAGTGTTAAATACATGTTTCTCTAAAGTGCTTGTTCTGAGGTTGAACTGAACAATAAAAGAAAAGAAACTACATACCAAAGCCACATGAAAGGCCCAAACAGACCAGGGAATTAAACCAACAACCTTCTCCCTAAGAGGCAGGGGTGTCACATTGTAATTATTTGTGAGAGCTCAGTTAGCAGCTATATATAAAGTTTTTTAAAGTTCCCATCTACTTCACCAAAAGTTGCAGTGAATCCTGATGAGTATTTGACCTCAAAGCTCTGCTCTTCCAGCTCCAGTAAAAAAATATGTGTTCAAATGGACTGAATTCAGAACATTTTACTTGATTTGAATAGTTTTGTTTAAGGTTTATTGTTAGTTGTTTTTTTCTGTTAATTGGTTGATTCAAGTACTATGTGACATTATGCAGAAGTGTTCTGATTACAAACACCTGGATGCAGTGGAGATTGAAGTGTGCATACCTGTTAGACCAATCACACTGCTCCTTATACCTCCAGACCCCCACCCCCTTTAGCCCTCCACACCCCGACCCCTACACTGTAAGTGTACATTTGTAATAATGGATGTCAATTACTGGTCCATGGAGTACAAAAACTTCACCACACTGTCAAAAGTTCTTCATCCAGTTTTAGGTCAACTATAAATCTCACTAACTACTGCCTAAAATGAGAATAAAACGTTTCAAAAAGCCTGAATGAGTTGTCAAAACCTTGATATCCAGATACTAATCAATAGTATGAAAATGTGAAACTATTTTCAACAAGTATCAATACTGAAAAGAAAGTTGGATCTTTCGTGAATAATATTGGTTTTGATCTATATCTAGAATAACTCCAGGTGGTAATCTTAAAGAAACTAGCATTAAGTTGTGTTAAAAATGACTTAAATGTTTGAATCATTTTGTTATTATAATTGCTATTGATTATCAAACCTTTTCCTTAGTATCAAAATTGAGTTTGGAATTTTAGCACTACGATAACTACTCTAAAAAAGTTAAGATCAGAGCTTCATTTGTAAGCCAGGAGTTACTGCCCAAAACAGATTTTAAAATGTCTGAGATAGCTGCTGATGGATTCTTAAAATTACATTCTGAATTGTGTCCTTTTAACGTCAGTTTTTGTTATTAGCAGCAGTTGTTGTTATTCTCGATGTTTCCCACCAAAGTTGACACCAGTTTTTCAAGTTGCTTGGCACGCATTCGCCCGGTCTCAAGCACCTCCTCGTGATTGGCTCTCTCCTCTGAGTCATAGTCCATCACTGCTTTGTTACTGATCAGAGACAGAGCGAAGCAGCGCATCCCGGCGTGACGTGCCACTATGACCTCATGCACTGTGCTCATGCCTAAGGAAAACACACAGGATACTTCTTAAAATGCACATTTGTTGTACCACAGTAAGTTCTAAGGTCTAGTAAATGTAACTTGTGGATAATTCATGGCAAAGTACAATGTAATTAACAGTAGAGATCGACTAATATGTTTCTTTTGTCATGGCCAATACCGTTTGTTTAGAGTCCAGGGCAACCGATGACACACAATCTCTGCAGATATTTTTTGGCCGTTATGTTGGTCCAATTTTGATTATTTTCCTCAAATTATGTAATTTAAATTGACTATAAACTCCCCACAAACCTTAAGAAAGCTGTGTAGTCATGTTTTCTGCATCTATCTCTTTGAATTTAAGCATTAATATAAAGCTTTGTGTGTCATTTATAGGCAGCAGATTGACCATAACAAAATATCAACCTGTGCTGTAGATTTAAGGCTGAAAGCTGATGCACAAAAAAGTCCAAATACTGACTTGATATATCAACCGAGTCATATATTGGTCTATCTCTAATCAATAGGAAATACTTGCTCTTGTCAAAATTTCATACGTTGGACTGATGCCTGATGCCTGATTCACTGTTTTTGAAAAAAATATCCAAACTTATGATTCACAAATGTTTAAATGTTTGGTCATTTAAACATTATTTGTCAAAGGCAAGCAAGTCCTTTAAACTGACAACAATCACATTTTGGTGGTTGAATAATGGCACCACTTTCCGAAGCTACTTTTGTGTATTTATTGACAGAGAAGATGTTGAACTTTGCTTCACTTTTGTTCCATTTGGATAGGCCTGGTGATTACAAAGGGTCTGCCACCTTCTTGTTTTCAGGGAGATGTGTTTGTTTTCCCTTAAATGTTTCACAGTATGGTATTAAACTTAGCTAACTCTGTGGAGACATGCGACCACTCCAAGTTACAGGTCAAATCTCTGGAGTGCCAAGCGCACGCACAAACGAATGTATGTTTTTCAAGATGTTTCTGAGCAATAAAAACATCTGTATTTCAATAATGCCATACTGTGAAACTCTGAAGGCAAAGTAAAAATATCTTCATTGAGCAAATGGCAGATATCACTCCCAAAAAGTGACATAGTGCACCTTTACTGTAAATGTGTTTTATCAGTTTCTTAAACGTCTTGACTCACCGACAGCGTCCGCTCCTAATCTGTTCAGCATGCGGCACTCTGCGATGGTTTCGAAGGACGGCCCACCCAGCACACAGTACACGCCCTCTTTCAGGAAGTCACTGAATCCAAGCTCCGCCCCCACTGTCAGAGCCAACTGACGCAGCTCCCGGTCATAAGCGTCAGACATACATGGGAATCGAACCCCAAACCTGCAACACAACAAAACAGTAGTATGAGACACACATATTAAAGTGGCTGTACAGTATTTGAGCAATTTGACAAATACAAGCAGCTCTTGAGGTCAAATCAAGTCAGCTGTTTACTAATTGCCTCCATAAAGCCTTTGTCTTCCCAGATTCAGGAATTGCATTGTTAGCATGTTAGTTGTTATTAGTATTATCATGATGGCAAAAGTCTGCTCTGGCCTCTGAACATTGTGAAAAGCACAACTCATTGTGGTGAATAATTAGGATGCTCAGGATGCATAAGGTCAGTGAAGAATAACTTTGGACCACTGCAAACCGTTTAAAATGAACTTGATGAACAGATGACTTTTAAGTACAATCTGGATGTTAGTAAATGAAATATGTATTCATTATTTGCACAGTTTAGTTATTGACTATTAATGACACGGTATAATATTTTCAAAGTTAATATCAAATCCAAACATGAAAACAAAAGTTCCATAGTTCCCTTTATCAGACCACAGTTCTCTTTATCAGACCACTTTGGTGCTGGGAAAACCACAATTCAAATATTTAAACGTTACGGTTTTGTTTAATGGACTTTAATTAGTTACTAAACCACTGTTTGAGTTAAGACCCAAATTAACCGAGTCTAAATATTAACCTAAAATCTGACGAAACCTGAATAATCATGACTCTGCTGTGCTTTATAGCAGCAGTCTCTTTTCAACATGTTTCTTTGTCCTTATCTCAGTTGCTTTTAGCGAGATCCCAGATAGATAATGCGTAGACCTCAAATCATAAGACTGTATATATCAATGGATTTAGCTGGCATGCCACATTCCAAAAAGGAAGTGAGCATGGCTGTGAAGTGGTTCCTTCGAGCTCTGGTCGCAACTGACTTGAAAAATCTTTGGCCGTCTCTCTGTAACTGCTGCTGTCAAGCTCATTATTCTGACCTTACAATGTTCGTTTGAAGCCGCCATACATGATGCTGGTGTTTTTATTTCACTATTTTGTCCCTATATTAAGATATTAACAATAATATCAGACCAATCCGGTGTCTGCTTTCTCAGAGGTCGCTCCCACTAGCTTTAGCAACAGATTGATTGACAGTTTCATTGCATCAGGAGGCGTGTACCTTCAACAGCCTCACTCCTGACTGGCTCTTTGATTTCACAATCGGATTTCCAAATATGGTCTCTGGTTGTACATTAGTCGCTATAACTGCTAGCCTCGATGAGCGTCATCCCCCTCCCTCTCACGTACCGGTCCTCGTTGTGTCCGCACAGGGGGTTGACTCCAGCGAACCCGGGCATGTTGATGTGGTCCTTTATGAACATGACGTCTCCCACTTTAAAGTCTGGGTTCAGACCTCCGGCCGCGTTGGTCATGATCATGGTCTGGACACCCATCAGCTTAAACACACGCATTGGGAGGGTGATCTGGAACAACAGGTACGACACACGTGAAGGAGGAGGGTCAGTTCAATCACACTGCATTTCCTCTTCCTGTCGCCATCAACCAATCACAGCCTTTACCTCACAGCCAATCAACGCTCAAGCCATTCATATAAATACAATATTTCTCCCCTCAACTCTCTGCCCCATCTCCACTGCAACAGAAGCCCCCCTCAGCCTCTCCATCTCCTTCTCCTCCACCAACACCAGAGTCTAAACCTTAACAAGAGATATTTTCCCTAATAAAGTACTGTCAAATAATAATAAAGCATTGGATTTATATAAGGCCTTTCAATGCCACTAAAGTGCTCTATGTTTTTCGTTCACTCCACACTGCCAATATGTGTCGTCAGCCCCTCCAACCACCAACACTCATGCAGACACTACATTCACAGTACTATAGGCCAGGTGGGTGAGGTGCCTTGCCCAAGGACGCAACAACGCTGCCATTAACATTCCAAAAAGTCTCTCATCCAAGTACAAACGAGGCCCAATTTTCAAGATGAGATTGTATACTTGCTGTGGTCTTACACAATACTAACTTTACTTACTAGTGATCATGGTTATACTGATCACCCCTCTGTCACCCCTCTCTCTGTAATTGCTGCAGTGAGCCTCGCCATTTTGGTTTAAAAATGTTTGTATTAACCCACTCTACATGCTCCTGGCGTTTTTATTTCGCAGTTTTGTCGGTGATTCAAGATATGAACAATCAGGCATCTTCTTTCCCCTCGGTAGCGTTAGCAACAGGTTTGATTGACAGCATTGCTAAGTGCCCACTCGCTGCTAAGCCAGTGGTGCAGGCGGGAAGGGGCATTACCTTCAACAGCCTTGCTCCTAATTGGCTCTTTGGTTTTATTGGTTTTATGATACTGACAGTAGGAATTCCAAAAATGAAACTCAAAATTCACCCCTATAACTGCTAGACTCGCCAAACGCTGTCGCGGTCACAGTCACTTAATCCACTTTTTATACATCTATGATGTGAAAAGCTGGTGGTCGGAGAAGCCTGTGACTTAGATCAGCAGCCTCACCTCCATCAGTCACAGCTGTGACTAAAGTCACTTACACCACCACATATGGAGTGAATAAACAAGTGTCTTTGAGTGTAAAAGCGAAAAAGCACTCTATAAAGAATTCAGTGTACACAGTGTGTTTTCATGTTTGTTTGAGTCTCTCCTGATTAAAATCGTTTTACTCCGAATTATATTTTTAAACGTGATTTCACTTTTATTTACTTGTTGTTGTTTACCTTTTGTATGGGGTATCCTTCATAGAGGTGGAAGCGTCCCTGCATACACACACAGGGCTTTCCTTTGAGAGTCCCAAACACAAGACGACCAGCGTGACCGTGCACTGCAGAAACAGGAAACAGTTTGTTTATTGGAGGGAAAACATGACCTTTGTGTGCTGGCAGTGCCTAAAACACTGAATAGATTATATAAAAAGAATATAAACAAAGTTGGGGAAACCAGAGGAAACTCACACACACAGGGAGAAAAACTCCATGCAGAAAGGCCCGATTACTGAAGTAACCAAGTATCCATTTGGTATTGCATTTGACCTCCAGAACCAGAGGACAGAGGTTTATGTCGGATAGCCTTGTGTGGCAATGTGGTAAATGCACTATTCAGGTCCATGAAGATTTCTTTTGTTTTACAGAATTAACTAAGTCTGACATACAAGTGAGAACTTGTGTTCTGTGGCAAATAATAATCTGGTTCAACATTTGTGGGTGTTTAGTTCATTAACAGAGTCAAGTTCCTTTAACAGAGTGCGGCCCCTTTACCAGAGTGAAGCCCCTTTAACAGAGTGAGGCCTCTTTCCTTCATCTAAAATAAGGATATAATTAAATACTACAATCTGAACTATAAACAGGCCCTTTATTTTACAGCTGTTACATTTCGTTGTATACATGTAGTAAATCTACTATATGAGGTCATTTGTTCTGTGAGCAGCAGTAAAACTGTCCCATTTAAGTAGGACTGAAGCTCTCACAGATAGGTGCATGTGGACAGAGTGTAAACCAATATGTTTTTATGAGGTTTGGGAAGATGAATGAGGGAAAAAGAGAGAGCAAGAGAGAGAAGAGGGAGAGAGAAGAGAGGAAAAGAGAGAGAAGGAGGAGAGAGGTAAACAAACCTGTGCTTTTGGGGAAATTTGGAATATCGGAGTATTTAAAGATTTCCGGGTCCTTGATCATTTCGGCGAGACCTCCCAGACCCGACCCACACACGATTCCAACCACGGGCCGCACCTGCGTCTGAGCCATCAGCCAGTCTGCAGTTGAGCGACATAACTCGTAACTCACACTGGAGAGAGAGAGAGAGAGAGAGCAGGAAGAGAGAGGGAAATAGAAAGAGGAGGACAAAGAGAGGATGAGAGTAGAAAAAAAAGATAGGGAGAGAAATGGGGAGAGAGAGGAGAAGTAGAGAGGGAGGGGAGGAGATGGTGGCAGAAGACAGGGGGATAGAGAGGGAAAGAGAGAGAAGAGGAGGGTTAAATGAGGGAGAGAGAAAGTAGGTCAGTAGGGAGAGAGGGAAAAGAAAAGACAGAGCAGGAAGGGAAACAAGAGATGCAGGACAGAGGAATGGGTGAAAGAGGAGAGAGGAGGAGCAGAAAAAGGAAAAAAAAAGGGAAGGAGTATTTAAGCTGTTTGCGTTACCTGGATAACACTGCACTGTAAACAAGTGTATTAGGTTTCTTATTTTTTAGGATAAGTGTGACTCATCACAGCCTGTCCTCACATAACCCGGTACATGGTTACAGGTTCCAGGTTTAACTGGACATTGAACCATCCACCTATACACACTCACTCCCTTGGTGTCTTGCCCAAGGACAAAACGGCAGGATGATGAACATGCAGAAAGGATTTAACTACCAACTTCAGAAATCCAAAGTGAGCACATTTAACAAAAGAGTTAAAATGTCAAGTTCAAATCCTATTGTGTAGCTGAGCAAGACACTAATTTGCCCTTTTGCTACACGTTTGTGGTATTAGGTCCTTGTCCTGAACCAAAGCCAAGTCTCATGCCTCAAAGCAGCTCGAATTTACAACTTTTATGTATGATTTAACATTTCCTTGTATTCATGCCCTTATTTAAACATTACAGTGTGTGTTTTGTTTTTTTATGTGCGTGAATGGTGTATTAAAGTGGAGCAGTCCCGGAGGTGTGGTTTCCTATGTAGTAAATGGCCAGTGAAAGCACCACACTTCACCCAAATATTTTCATAATAAACTTCCTCACAATGACGTGTCACACCTTACAGGGTTCACAGTCACCTGAGACAAAATGGTTGTGCAAACATGCGTCAGCGTCTGGGGGCCTGAGACATGCATGAACAAAGACTTTACTATTATGAACACATTGTTTATTAATAGTCAGGGAGGCTTAGTGAATAATTAACAACAAACACCCTGCTTCATAAACTAGTTCATGCTTAAAGGTCCGATATTACCCCAAACTGACTCCTGTGAGCTTTAAGCCAGGTTAGCATGTTGTTACCTCCTCAAAAACAGACCTGGAGTTGTGTTTTGTTTCATTCACATGTGTTTGAGTAACACTTTATTAGTCTGTCTACATCTCCAAAGCTCAAAATTCCACCTTGTGATGTCATGAAGCTGTAGTTTTCAATTTAACAGCTCCTTTTACCTTTCAATAGAAACAACTGAATCAGTCAGAAAAAATACAGAAAATGATGCTTGAACATGAGTAGAACACAAAAGAGTCTGAATAGCCCTGGTGCAGAACAGTTCTTTTCACTATTTTCACTATTCTATTAACTGTGTCTCAGTTTTTAATGTTGAAAATCTTGTTACTCTTAGGGGAGCAGAAAGTACAGACACCTGCTCTCAAATGTAGTGAAGTAAAATAAAAAATAAATAAATAAAAAAAAAAAAAAACACTTAAAAATGTACTCGTTACATTCCACTAGTTACTCCCACGTGGACTTTTCATGAGCCCAAACCAAACTTTTCCAGCGCGCACAGAGCGACAGAAAGCCGCACTCATCTGCGCCACGACATAGACCCGTACTCATCTGTGCCACGCTCCAGGTCACCGAGTTTGCACAAGTCACGTGATGACGCTCGTCTCCTCAGCATCACGCCACAATAAAACCATTGATAGTATGTCCCAAAGTCTGGCTCGTTGTTTGAATTTAAAGTTTTGGACGTTGGGACGTTTAGGTTTATAGTACTGCACGTACGCATTGCACGGAAGAAAATATATATAATATAATAAAACATAAAACACACGCACACAATTTCCTTAAAATGAACTACCAACAGGATATTGATGTAACTGCCTCTAGATCAGAACAGAGATGCGCGCGTATCCATCTGTAATCTGTAATGACTGTAATATATATATATATATATATATATATATATATATATATAGAGAGAGAGAGAGAGAGAGAGAGAGAGAGAGAGAGAGAGAGAGAGAGAGAGAGAGAGAGAGAGAGAGAGAGAGAGAGAGAGAGAGAGAGAGAGAGAGAGAGAGAGAAAGAATGATCTTTAAAGGGCGCGTCAGGTCCTCGCGCGCTCTCGAAGTGCGTTTCTGTGAAATTTGGTTTATGACGTGAAAATGAAACGACGAGGCTAAAACGACGTGTCTATGGTGGATTCACTGCAGAGACGAGTTGAACTGATCAGGAGTTCATTTCGTGGATTAAAAAAGATGTTTGTACTCACCCGTGCACGCGCTCGGACATGATGTTAGACGGTTATAGCGGAATTATGGGGCACAGAATGCACCTCCGGGTTTTCCACGATGGCGATGAAGCCGTGGTCGGTTTTGACACAGCAGGGACATCCTACGTGACGTCAGTGCTCTCGTGCGCTCTGATTGGACCGCGCGCAGGCGTGGCTTCAGCGCGGTGCCTATGATGCGCCGGGAGTCATGGCAACGGGGGATTACGGTCAATGTCGTAGAGAAAAGGACCGACAGGAAATGAAAAGAAATGCAACATGGCTAAAACAGCTGCGTAACAAGTGATTGTTTCAAATAAATGAATATATAAGTACACACTGCGGCAGGAGTAGGTCCGTTTATTTTCTATAATTTACCTCTCCTTCTCATGTTTCTTTTGGCTTTCTTTAGTATGCAACAAAAAGCACTTCATATAAACTTAATATCACTGCAAGTAAAGGACAAAAGTAGTAAAGGACTGTTTACGTGCAAGTCCAAATAAAACGAACCTACTTACTAATGTAATAGTATGGACATCAGTACATGCACATATACACACATGCACACATATGTTAAGCTAGTACATGGCTATTTAGGTCTAAGTTATCAAAAAACAAACAAACAAACAAAAAAACAAACAAACAAAAAAAAAAAACAGTTACTTGTTCGTGTCTAGAACAACACTAGTCGACTTTATGCGTGTACATATATAGATATAGATATACAGTTATTTCATCATCTTTGATAACTCTTTCGTCTTCTCCTCTGTAGTGTATTTAGTCATTCTGATAAATGTGGGAGTGAAAACCCCAATGAGTCATTTCAAAGAGCGACTGCCTACGTGATCTTGTTTCTGCACGTGCGAGTAAATGATGCAATACTTCGTAGGAGGGCATATATATATATATATATATATATATATATATATATATATATATATATATATATATATATATATATATATATATATATATATATATATATATATATATATAAATATATATACACACCACCAGGGGGTGCACCAGATGGAATGTACCGGAACTCATGAAAAGTTTGTGCATGTCTCAGGACTCTCTTCTGTCCTTTCTGGAGAGTCCGTTGCTTCATTATTCACACTACCTGTGTGGAACTCATTAAACTCTTCTGACTTTATGTTTCAGGCTCTTGGTCTTTGACGCTTACAATAGAAACAAACATTTCAATTCAATTTATTTGTAGTCATTGTCACAGAAGAACAACGAAATTACGTTTGGAGCATCCCATAAAGTGCAAACCCATAAATAATAAATACCCCTTAAACCCAAGTGTAAACATTAAGCCACTGTGGCTTCAGTACAACATGAGACAGTTCTTGTAGCAGCATGATGGTGTCAATAAGGTGCACAAAACAGGGACATACAGACAGGGACCAGAGAATGATGACAAAATGCAACAATGCAACCAGTTCAGTGTTATTAAGAGTTGGATGTGGTTTTTGTCCGTGAGAGGGGGGCAGAGATGGGCCGAGAGGGGAGAGGGGCAGAGTTCAGGAGCCTCACAGCCATTCTTACATTATTCTTATTGCAGTAATCATTTCTAATGATAATAATGTCTTCTTATTGTCTAGCAATAACTGCACATTCCTTTATTCCATGTAACGCCCCTCCTTTTTAATCATCAAACACACTGTACAAATCTTTATTCAGATTTAACAGTTTCATGTTGCACTGTTGTAGATGAGGTAAACCAGTACGAACATTTGAACCTGTATTGCGCAGCAGACTCCATTTTCTTCTCTTTTTTGTGTAGTCGTGGTGCATGATGGGATATAGCAGTGCGTGAAGTCTACATGAATGCACGCTTCGGTTACGGCCAATCTCCGTGGAAACACTGGTAACGTAGTGCACTTTTTGTCTTACTCATTCAGTCAGGTGCATTGAAATGGGACAGACCTTGTTGCGCTGGAAATTACGTAAATGCCCTTCGACGCACACTTCCAATGGTGAATCTAAGGCCATTTTGGCGACTTGAGGCTGTGGCCGTGTTCCAATTCGCCAAATGCACCCTTTGGAAGGTCCCTTCGAAGTACTCAAAGTGTAGTTTGAAGGTTCCGGATAAGAATCTGCCCTCCTCAGTGTATCTGCCATCTTGCTGAAGTGGGACAGGCCCACACCACGGACCACACTTCCACCACTGTCTTTGAGCGTACGATACGTACATTACGTACGTTATTTTTAATTATTTATTATTTAATAGAAGAAAAGTCAAGATGTCGTTGTCGCAGCCGTTTTGTTTCGGTTTAGATTGAATATCAATAGGCAAATATAACGTTCAAAGTGATTTTTTTCTCAATTGTAGCTACTTCATAACTTTAACAAAATATACCTTGTGAAAACGTAATAACAGAGACAGAGGTAACAATATAATTTTTACATTCATAGTCTATAAACCAGACAACACTTATTAGTTTTACATAAAGTGGGATATTGCAGTTTAACGATTCGGTATTTTGGCCAGTGGCTACACCACTTTAATAACAGTAGAGGGCACAGTTTCCCTTCTATGCCATGCCAGTTCTATTCATATTATTATTGTAAGGTATTTTCTAGCAGTGCAGCGCCACATCAAGCTAGTATCTTGATTTACTAACACGAAGGTAAATAACACGTGCCCACGAGGGGCTCAGACCTATGGAATGTACGGAACTCATGAAGATTTTGTGCACTTCTCAGGACTCTATTCTGTCCTTTCTGGAGAGTCCGTTGCTTCATTGTTCACATTACCTGTGTGGAACTCTTTAAATTCTTCTGACTTTATGTTTTAGTCTCTTGGTCTTTGACACTTACAATAGAAACAAACATTCTTACATTATTCTTATTGCAATAATAATTTCTAATGATAATAATTATTATTGTCTGGCAATAACTGCACATTCCTTTATTTCATGTAACTCCTTTTTAATCATCAAACACACGGCCTGTACTTATCTTTATTCAGATTTAACAGTTTCATGTTGCACTGTTGTAGATGAGGTAAACCAATACGAACATTTTAATGTGTATTGCGCAGCGGACTCCATTTTCTTCTGTTTCTTGCGTAGTCATGGTGCATGATGGGATATAGAAGTGCGTGAAGTGTGCACTGATGCACACTTCGGTTACGTCCCATCTCCGTGGAAACGATGGAAAGGGAAGGGCAGGTTTGTCGGGCGCATTCAGTAGGGTGCATTGAAATGGGACAGCCCTTGTCGTGCCGGAAATTACTTAACTGCCCTTCGACGCACACTTCCAATGGTGATTCTAAGGCCAGTTTGGCGAATTGAGACACGGCCCGTGTCCCAATTCACCAAATGCACCTCTTGAAGGGTCCCTTCGAAGTACTCCTCAAAATGTAGTTTGAAGGTACCGGTCGAGAGTGTGTCCTCCTCAGTGTAGCCGCCATCTTGCTGAAGTGGGACAGGCCCACACCACGGACCGCACTTCCACGCTGTCTTTGAGCGTAGCTTACGTTGTGCCTACTAAAGGTGACGGCTGGTGATTAATTAGCTTTACGCCGTTGGATGTGTGAACATAGGTGTAAAATGGAGAGTCAATTAATGATATTTTAATTTTTAATCATTTAATAGAAGAAGAGTTAAGGCGTCGTCGTCGCAGGCGTTCGGTTGTTTTTAGATTGAATGAAGTAAGTAATTCATGTTTTCTGTGTAATATCAATAGGCAAATCTAAGCTTCCAGGTGATTGTTTTCCCATTTGTAGCTACTTCATGATTACAAATGGGAAATATACCTTCTTAATACGCTATAACAGAGACAGAGGTAACCAATATAATTTTTACATTCATAGTTTATAAACCAGAGTTTATAAACCAACACTTATTACTTGTACAAAGTGGGATGTTGTGTATTTTAATGGTCCAGTATTTGGGGCAGGTTTGATTTGATCCCTGGTTAAATCAGTTTAATACCAGTAGAGGGTGCTGTTTACCTTCTATGCCATGCCAATTAATTTCATCTCATTATTATTACTGCAATAATAACTTGTACTGAGAATAATGTATTACTATTCTTCTTATTGTCAGGGAATAACTGCAAATACCTTTATTGAATATAACTGTTTCTTTCCCCCAACCAGTGCCGAAGACTGTACTGCAAAATTAACCTGAGTGTGCCAGTGCTGGAAAGGTTTTTTAATCATGAAGACACACGCCTGACTTTCAGCTGAGCAGGGAATCCTTGGCAGTGCTAATGCGCCTTCTGGAGCTGGACTGACGGCATGGATGGGGTGCTGAGCTTGAGGTCTTGGTCTTCTTCTTCTGGCTGGCAAGTGGAACGTCATACCGGGTGGTCTCCCGAGTGTTTGGGATACCACGCTCCACTGTCCACCGCATCGTCCACAGGGTCACTGTGGAGGTGGTGGCCCTGCGTCACAAAGTCATCCACCTCCCTACCAATGATGACTTTGAGGAAGTGACCCATGGGTTTGCACGGCTGGCGAGGCACAGGGCCTTTAGGAGAGCAGCTGGGGCAATAGATGGCTGCCATGTAAGAATCAGGCCACCCAGTGGCCCTGATGGTCAGAGCTACAGAAACAGGAAACTGTTTCCTAGCATCATCCTACAGGCTGTCTCTGACCATCAGGGCCGCTTCATAGACACCTACGTGGGGTGGCCTGGTTCTGTTCATGATGCCAGAGTGCTTCGATACAGTCCTCTGTACCGGAGAGGACTGTATCCTCCTCCAGGGCACTTCATCCTCGGAGATGGAGGGCAGCCCTATCTCCAGAATCCATTCCCCCTCATCACTCCCTACAAGCGGCCAGTGCAAGGTGTGGGAGTGTGTGCCTAGCGGTTCAATTTTCATCATTTCAAGGCACGTTCAATTATTGAGCGTGCCTTTGGAATGATGAAAACAGGATTCAGGGCCATATTTTTTCATGCAATGGAGGTCCATCACACCTTTGCACCACATGTAAGTGAAATGTTAAATATCATGAAATATGTGATTATGAAAGACTAAATCATATTTTCTTGTCATAGTTCATCACTGCCTGTGCCGTCCTCCATAACATCTGCCTTGGGGCAGGAGACACTGTGGCCCTGGAGGACGAGCCAGAGGAGAATGTAGTGGAGGACGAGGGGTCAATGGAGTGGAGGCCATTGCTGGAATACAGTGGCGTGACAAGCTGTCTGCGGAGGTCTCTGCCCTGGAGAAGCTTCCCATGGATCATGATTATATCTAGGTATTTACATAATAGCAAGTTTCAAATTCTTATTGGAAGTGTTTGAGGGTGATTACCTTTAAACACTGTAACTGGAAATAGATGTGATGTAACATGAGCAGTACTATCAATATTGTTTCCGATTTCTCTAAAGTGACATGCCAGTCATCTATGGCCCGCAATGCAATTTCTTTGTACGCCGTCATCATCAGTGCCCTGTGAAAGGGTGTTCTACAAAGCAGGGGAAATTATTTCAAAACGGCGCAGTCACCTTGGCCGAAAGATGCTGCAGCAGCTGATGTTTCTCAATAAAAATGAGTGAATGAACCTTGTGCTTGTTTACAGTCTATTGAAGTTGCCTGCAATGACTTTCCAATCCAGCAGATGTCGACATTGATACAGCAACACAGTGTCGACAGTTTGGGAAATGTGCCATACACCCAATGAGACCTCATCTGCCCATCACTAAATCAAACGATTCCTGTAACTGTCAGTGAGACTTCTGCACCCCTCAGCAGGTATTTTAGCTCACTCCTCATGAGCAAACTGCTCCAGTTGTCTCAGGTTTGAAGGGTGCCTTTTCCAGACGGCATGTTTCAGTTCCTTTCAAAGATGCTCAATAGGTCAGGGCTCATAGAAGGCCACTTTAGAATAGTCCAATGTTTTCCTCTTAGCCATTCTTGGGTGTTTTAGCTGTGTGTTTTGAGTCATTGTCCTGTTGCAAGACCCATGACCTGCGACTGAGACCAAGCTTTCTGACACTGGCCAGCACATTTCTCTCTAGAATCCCTTGATAGTCTTGAAATTTCATTGTACCCTGCACAGATTCAAGGCACCCTGTGCCAGATGCAGCAAAGCAGCCCCAGACCATAACAGAGCCTCCTCCATGTTTCACTGTAGGGACAGTGTTCTTATCTCAGTATGCTTCATTTTTCCACCTGTGAACATAGAGCTGATGTGCCTTGGCAAAAAGTTCAGTTTTTGTCTCATCTCTCCATAGGACATTCTCCCAGAAGCTCCTGAAACAATTCTTTCCTTTGCTTTCTCTGGCCCATGTTGAGTGTGGTACACACCATGTCACCAAACAGCACAGTGACGACCTGTAGCCCTATATATAGGCCCACTGACCTGTGATGACCTGTGATGCTAATTAGTGGACACACATTGGATTAACATGTCCCTTTGGTCACATAATTTTCAGTCTTTTCTAGGGGTACTATCATATTTGTCCAGGCCAGTTTCATGAGTGTATTTGTTAAATAATTCTGTTGAAGCATGGTTGAAAAGCAATGTCTGACTTTCATTAGTTGAATTTCATAGAATTTTTAGTTATTATTACTTTTGTCAGATTCAAGTTATTTTTGTGACGATTGTGAGTTTTTCTTTCATTAACCAAAGGGTACCAACAATTTTGTCCATGTGTGTATATCTTTAATTGGTTATTTTCAGACGCCATGTTGCTCATCATTCCTGTTTTCACAGCTACACTGTGATGTATGCACTTCATTATTCAGCTTTATTTCTTAATCGGTGATACTTGTAGGATTCAACAGCTTGGTGTAGTGTAGTCATTTCAGTACATATGAAAAAAAACCTGCTACATGTTAGTGTGATGTACAGCTACCCATAGGGGGCACCGACAGCATGTGGCGCTTTGTTGTGATTACGTTTACGGTGACGTTAGCTCCCATTGGACACCGCAGTTTTCTAATGAGGAAGTCAGTGGATTTGTTTCTGTTATTAAGTTGTTTTAGATGAATATAGTGATTTAAAATGTAAATAGATTATAGCTATAAAGCACAGACAAAGACAATATGTCTGCTTTAATACCTCAAAAATTCCCCAAATAGACATATTTTGACCCCTTTTTCCTATCTAATTATTTTTATTTACTTTAAGTGGAGTGGCCTCCCCACAGATCTAACCACTAACTTGGTAATTTTAAGAACTTAACAAAATCAATTACAATAAGAGTACCCTTACAATACTGAACATAAATACTTGCCATGTAATGCCACCTGCTGTTTTCTCCAGTCAGTGCTCCAGTCAAACTTTTGTTATGTCCCTGGGCAAGACACTTCACCCACTTTCCCTGGTATCAGTGTCGAGTGTGAGTGTTACTGGTGGTGGAGGGGCTGATGGTGTAGATTGTCAGCCTCACTTCAATCAGATTCCACTCTCCAGGTCACTCCAGGTCAGATGTGGCTACAATAGAATGGAATGAATGCATTATGCAACACAAAAAGGCATGTGTAAAAATGTATTGTTCTTATTATTATTAACATGTGTGTTATAATTGTCAGTCAAATAATAATAAAATAATAATAATAATAAAAACTAAATCTATATAGAGACAATGAACTGTCTCTGACCTTTTTCTTGAAGCTGTGGTAACATGTGCATGTCCTTAACCTAACCATGCACATCTTCACATGATACAAACATATTTGACTGTCAACACATTTTGCACACTACAATAAGTAAAATTTTTATTTTAACATATTTGAGAAGTCCTGCATATTATCTCCTCTCTCCCCACACCTCTCCTCCTCTCATTTTCTTCCTCTTTCCTCTCCCTCCACAATCTCCTTCCTATCTCTCTTTTTTCTCCTCTCTGTTGTCTCTTTCTCCCATTTCCCTCCTTCTCTTTCTCTCTCTCTCTCTCTTCTCTCTGTCTTCTCTCTCTGTCGATTCACAGCTCTGATATTGTGTCCACATTAGTTGAGCTCTCTCTCTCTCCCTCTCTTCTCACAGTCTTCTTTCTCTCTGTCTTCTGTCTCTCTCTGTCCCTCTCTTTTCTCTGTCTTCTCTCTCATTCTCTCCATTCACTGCTCTGTTATTGTGTCCACATTAGCTTTAGGGGCCTCAGATTCACAGGAGCAGCTCAGTATTCTCTCTTCTTCTCTTCTCTCTGTCTTCTCTCTCATTCTCCCCATTCACAGCTTTGTTATTGTGTCCACAGTAGCCGGGCATTAGCTGTGCCTCAGATTCACAGGAGTAGCTCTTTATTCAGCGCCGAGTTTAGTGAATCTAAAACAGGGGCCCAAGAAAACACAACAGGAAGCAACGACCATGGAGACCTGAGGAACATGCACACAAGCACACATGCACACACACCCATGCACACGCACACAGGCACACATACACATGCACACACGCACACAGGCACACACACATGCACACGCACACAGGCACACGAACACATGCGCATGGACACATTCACACAGGCACACAGACACAGGCACACATGCAAATGCACACAGGCACACATGCACCCCCCCCCCCCCCCCCCCCCACACACACACACACACACACTCTTTCTCGTGTATTTGTACTTCTTGTTTCTCTAATCATACACTTTCCTCCACCAGATGACTGATGTCACAAGATAGGAGCTATTTGCTCATTATAAATCTTTATTCATGCTTTTAAAATTAAAATGTAATGTGCCAAATGTGTTTTTTTCTGCTGTGAGATGACTAGGGTTAAGCCTGAGTTTGCTTGGACACAGTGGGCAGGTTCTTCGATTACATCATGGTTTCTCCTTTAAACCCTGGCGCTAATGCAAACACTAACACCACCATTCGCTCTTTACATCTCCCTCTGTCATTCTGACCTCCACACTTCCTCACCATGCATTCACCAACGCACACGGGCCCCCCTCAGCACCCACCCAGCACCCTCTTTTCCCTCTCTCCACCCGGACCTCCAGACCACCCCCTTTGCCGCGGCCGTATGCTCCTCACGGATACCTCTTTGTGGGCAGGGACGCGGTGTCCAGATGGGCTTGAATGGGGCTCTGTGGTGGCTGAATGCTGGGTGAATGTTTGGGGGGCTAGTCTGTTTTTGGATGGAGAGCAGAGAACGCGTGCCTGATTTATTAAAGACCAAACTGAACTCAGCTCCTGTCGCTGTAGAGCCCAGTGCAACAAAAGCTCTGCACTATGGCTCTAACCTGCAAATAACCTCAAAACATTTCACTTATCGGGGATATATTAAAGCAGACCTATTCTGCAAATTGGACTTTTCAGAGTTTTAACCACATTATAGTTGTTATAACCATGTTATAGTTTTTATAACCATGTTATAGTTGTTATAGTTGGCTCCTTCTCATTTCATTAATTTCATAATGAATGATAACACATTTCACTTTGCTTTAAAAGCAAAATAATTGTTGCATAGCTTTTCTTCAAATACGGATCTTTGAGAGAAGGAAATGCCATCGCAGTCCCAGGGGCCATACTTTTCCAGGGAGCCTCAGAGGGGAAGTTACTGAAGTAACAGGAATTAAACTTATTAGACACATTAAGAATCATCTATACATTTTTGAACAAATATAGAAACATACCCATGGTGTTCAATCATGTGAGACCATGGATCTATTAAAATCACTGGAAGGTCCTGTTGCTTGGAGTGCCTCGAGTCAGACTAGTGGCCACTCATTGGTAGTACCATGAAAAATGTTTTCTCATAGAGCATAATGTCACAAACTGACAGGTACTGACAGGGGCTGACAAGGACTAACAGGGCACCTACAACTTTCACAAAGGCAACTTTTACCTATTTTTAGATCATAAACTTTTTCTCAGCTCCAAATCCGTCTGCTGTCTTAAAAAAAACAAACTCTTTTTAATCATTAGCGTCAGCTACACTCTGTCTGCTCTAGGTAAGCTCAAGCGCTGATGGATTAGAGCGGTCACATGGTATGACATGAACGAGCTGTGTGAATGAGCTGCAGGTTTAAAACATGGCTCAGAAGCTCCTGGAAGCACAAACATTATAATTTGCAATTTATTTATTATTCCCTCACCTCCTTCGTGGTCGCTCCACTCGCTCTTGTCGCTCAAGCCTCATGTGGTGTAGTTGGTGTGCATGGTCCATGGGCAGGACCAGATGTATGTAGCCGTACATCTGGTCACTAAAGGCTAAACTCACGACATGTGCCATTGAGAATGGCCCATTGACTTCAGCTGGTGAAAGTATAAGCTGGTGGTGAAGTCCTTAAGGAAAACCTAACAACAGAAACTATTGTTGTTTACTATTTATTGTTGTACTATTAATGCACTGATGCCTTACATAAACCCGGGGTCCTAAACATGGCAACTTGGACCCCTGTTTAACAGTTAAAATGACAATTTCAGTTGACAAATGATTTAAAAACAATATTTTACCATGAAATGTTGTTGTGTTGGAGTGATTCATGTTTGAGTGATCTTTAATCTCTTTTTTTCAAGATACCATTTTGCCAATCAACTCCTATTTTCATCACATACACCCACTGGTCTCTGCTTACTTTGTTCTCCAATATTATTTTCATAGAATTCAGCAGCCTTGCATAGTCATTTTGGTACAAATGAAAACAAAAAAATGCAGTATCCATAGGGGGCGCCATCAGCTTCATGGCTCTTTGTTGTGATGATGATGATGATGTGATGATCAATGAAACCAAATCAGACTGATCAAATAGATAAACTTAGTGCCTGTGTGAAGGACATCAAAACCTGGATGACCTTGAATTACCTGCTCTTAAATCCTGAAAAAACAGAGGTCATTGTCATTGGTCCCAAAGGTCAAAGAGATTCTCTGTCGGACCAGATAATCTCACTCGACAATGTGAGTATAGCTTGTAGCCCTACTGTAAAAAATCTTGGAGTCCTATTTGATCAAAATCTCTCATTCACAGCCCATATAAACCTAGCTTGTAAAACCGCACACTTTCACCTGCGAAATATAACTAAAATTAGAAATATTTTACCTAAAAACGATGCTGAAAAACTCATCCATGCATTTGTTACTTCCAGACTTGATTACTGTAATTCTCTGCTCGCCGCCTGCCCCAAAAGTACTATAAGGAGCCTCCAGTTGGTCCAAAATGCAGCGGCCAGAGTCCTAACAGGAACTAAAAGAAGAGACCACATCAGTCCTGTACTAAAATATCTGCACTGGCTTCCTGTCGAGCTTAGAATCAAATTCAAAGTCCTCCTCCTGACATACAAAGCACTAAACGGTATGGCCCCATCCTATCTGCAAGATGCTATTGTCCCGTACCAGCCAAACAGAGCACTCCGCTCTCAGAATGCAGGACTATTAGTGGTTCCTAGAGTGTCCAAAAGTACAGTGGGAGGGAGAGCATTCAGTTACCAAGCTCCTGTGCTATGGAATCAACTCCATGCTGATGTTAAACAGGCCCCCACAGTCTCTGTATTTAAGACAAGGCTTAAAACCTTCCTCTTCGGTATAGCGTATGACCAGGTTACATAGTGAGGGAGTTAGGGACATTAAAACCCGGGATAAGATAAGCTGCAGTAGGAGATAACTAGCTGGGGGAAGTATGGCAACCTGAGCACTATCCTCTGCTTTGTCCTATTTTCTCATCAGCAATGCTATTCACATGTTGTCCCCTGTCCCACTCCCCCTGTGGAGTGTATCTCTTTCAGATGCCCTGATGACAGCTGGACCATCTCCTCCTCCCCGCCTGGCCCTCCTCCTCGCCCGGCTCTCCTCGCCCGGCTCTCCTCGCCCGGCTCTCCTCGCCCGGCTCTCCTCCTCCTCGTCTGGTCTTCCTCCTCCTCGCCTGGCCGATTTTTCTTGTTTTGTCTGATTTTTCCTGTTGTTTTGTTTTTGTGTGTAGGCAGCACGGTGGCTGAGTGGCAACACTCATGCCTCACAGCAAGAGGGTTTGGTTCGATCCCCGGGTCACCAGGCCTTTCTGTGTGGAGTTTTTCATGTTTCTCCCCGTGCCTGGATGGGTTTCCTCCGGGTACTCCGGTTTCCCCCACCAACCAAAACATGAACGCCCTTCGAAACAACTGTTGTTGTGATTTTGGGCGTTACAAAAATAAATGAATTGAATTGAATTGATGATGTTTACGGCAACATCAAGTCTTACTGGGCACTGCAATTTTCATCTAAATGATTCTAGTGAAGGTGTATGAAGTTTAAAAACACACTGGAGCACCTCCTGTATTACCACATGGTGACATCACAAGGTAGAACAGCGTTTTCTATTTGAGAGAAGAACATGTGTTGAAGAACAGTGTAATATGGGCCCTTTAATAAAACTATTTCTATACTATATTATACTATTACATAACTTTGTATGACTGGTAACAAAGTAATCAACCAATTCAAATCAGGTTAAAACATTATCGACTAGCCTCTGAGAAAAATACTATTGAAGTGATAAAAAAACTCTGGTACAAGAGTCAAATATGCATGAATACACAACACTTATATATTTATTCTGCATATCCATACCAATAAAGTGAATCTAACCTGCATGTTCCTAGAAAGATCATTTGTCCTTTATTGTGGTAACGACCGGATCTCAGGGTAACTCTGGTGATCAATTATCCCACAGTGACCCAACGAGAGGAGGGGGGGCGAGGAGCTGGTGCATGCCCACGAGAGGGTCCAACGCTTGGGCACTGAGCAGCAGCAGCACCCCCTCCCTCCTCCATACATGCTTCTGTGAGGCTGAATGGGGCCGAGTTAGCTTGAGTCCAGTCCAGGTCCAGTTCTGGTCCAGTTCTGGTCCTGCTCTGGTCCAGACAGTATCGGACGGACAAAGAGACATGTGGACCCAGGCCTGAGAGATCTCCATTCTGCACCACTCAAACGCACTGAACCAGCGAAACACAAGGAAAGGTAAGAATACAATCCAAACTGCTGTCAAGTGGTGACAGGAATAAAACAGGTTTGAAACAGGGCTGAAACAGGGCTGAAACAAGACTAAACCAGGTCTTAAACAGGTGTAAAACTGGTCTAAAGTAGGTCAGAAACAAACAAGAATCAAAATCAGGCCTAAACAACACTGGGACTAAACCTGAACTGAACAAGAATTAAACCAGGGCTAAACCAGGTCTGAAACAGGACTAAAATACGGCTAAACCTGCACTAAAACTGGTCTAAAGCAAGACTAAAGCAGGTCTAAAATAACACTAAACAAGGACTAACGCAGGTCTAAAACAAGTGCAAAACAGGTCTAAAACAGATCTAAACAACCAAAATCACTGGGACTATACCAGAACTAAACAAGGGCTAAATCAGTTCTACAGGTTTACATCATTCAAGGTGTGCAATATTCGCTATATTACAATGATCTATATGTCTTTGTGTCACCTTTTTGGCTACACACAGCACTTTTTATTCTTCTGTAATTAAATCAAAGTTGAGATTTTAAATGGTCATGAGTGATAATCAACAATATCTTGGTGAGTTGCTATATGATATGACTTAGGATTATTATTACTATTATTATTAATATTACTCATTTGAGATGCTAACAGACAGAAATCACAAACACTATCTTACTGTGTATTGTGTTTTTTATTTGGACTTCCATCGGTGCGGGTTTTTCCCTTCCTCTCCTCCAACACACCTGCTCTCAAGGTCTAAAACAAGACTAAAACATGACTAAAGCAGGTCTAAAACAGTTCTAAACCAGTACTAAAACAGGTCTAAAATGGGACTAAAGCAGGTCTAAAACAGGACTAAAAAGGTCTAAAAAAGGTCTAAAATGGGACTAAAGCAGGTCTAAAACAAGACTAAAACAGGTCTAAAGCAGGTCTCAAACGGGACAAATAAGAACTAAAACCAGGTCTAAACAACTTGAAACTACACCAAAACTAAACCTAAACTAAACCAGGACTAAGCGAGTTTAAAACGGGTCTAAAACAGGTCTATTATTATTATTATTATTATTATTATTATTATTATTATTATTATTATTGTTGTTGCTGTTGTTGCTGTTGTTGTTGTTATCATTATTATGCCCGAGCCCCTACAGGGTGTACCATGCACTTATCATTGCAGACTGTTTTGACAAAGTTGTGCATGAAACCTATGGCCTGAGATATGCCCATTGACTCAATGTTGACAAAGGTAGCGCGAAGTGCTCATGTCTCCCAAACACACTCCTGGCATCAAGCCCTATCCAGGCCGTATTTATTAGTGCTAAAATAAATGGAAATCAATGGGAAGCCAATGGGTGACCCCGACGTCATGGCGAATGACTGGCATGTTTTTATGTGCAGCTCTGTTAAACTGTATTAAAATATACATATATATATATATATATATATATATATATATATATATATATATATATATATATATATATATATATATATATATATATATATATTTATTTATATCTCTATATATAACATCTCTATATATAACTCAACATTTTGAATGTTTTTGACTAACTTTATATTTCAGACATTTTTGCTTCTCTTTAAAAGTCTGTTCCATGGTCAAAGCTGCATCTCTTGTCCATTTATTCATTTATTCCAACATTTTTGCTTCACAAATGTCCACTCCAGTCCAGTCGCTGTGGGCAGAGCTTTGATTCTTGCTTAGTACCGATTATTAAAGAAGCTCTACTTTGTCACCAATGATTTAGAGTTTTTCTTGTCTCTGGTTTTGTTGGTGTCTGGTCAGAGCCATCCAAACTTTACCTTCCATAACTGTATCTCCAAATGGACACTGTCCATTCAGGCTTCACCGGCACAAAGCAGCAGCACAAAGAAGCTCTGTGAATGTCTCTACTGTTCCTTTATCTGCGCTGTAACAAAGCATTCCTCTGTGAGAGAAGAGACGAAGAGAAGAGGAGAGGGAAGGAGGAGAGGAAGAAGGAGAGAGAGGAGAGAGACAGGAGAGGGAGTCAGATAGAAGGAGAGAGAGAAGAGAGGAGAGGAAGAGAGGAAGGAGAGAGGAAGAAAGAGAGATAGGAGAGACAGACAAGAGGGAGAGAGAGGGAGGAAGAAACAGAGTGAGGAAAGAAAGACAAGAGGGAAAGAGGGAGGAGAGCGGAAGGAGAGAGAGAGAGAGAGAGAGGAGAAACAGATGAGAGGGAGAGGGAGTGAGGAGAGAGGAAGAAAAAGAAAGGAAGGAAGAAAGAGGGGAGGAGGGAGAGAGGGGAATAGAAATAGATACATGGAACAAAAGATGAGAGAGAAAGGGAGGAGGAAGAAGTCAGGATGTAAACATTGGACTGAGCTCATTTACACAATTGTCATGATGACTGTTCTGCAGAAGATGTGGAGTTTTATAAAGATCTGTAATGTAAATGGTAAAACGTTTACTGATAAGATTATGCACAGTGTAAATACATACAGTATGTGCCAATGAGATGCCCACAAACGTTAAAGAAAATTCAGAGCATTGAGCCTTTCTTTAAACTGGGACAGTGACGTTGACCACAGTGATGGGATTTTTCAAAAGACTCTTTCACTATATATTTATATGACAGAAGCCAATGTGAGAACTCATTTGATCTATAGAGATCTAGGTAGAAAGTATTTGAATCAGAAACACTTCAGCTGCTCCTGTCGAGGAGGAGCAATGACTCTAGTCCAAGCTCCTCTCCATATCTCTAACAGCTGCAGGCCTAAAGAAAACTTATTGCCAATAAACACTGCAAAACATTCAGTGAAGGCATAGACAGAGCTGGTATGTGCTATGAGGAAGTGTGACGCCTCCTTCCTGTGAGAAGCAGAGTGGCAGGGGACAGTTCAGAGAGCAATCCTGTGAATCATGTGATTGTGATAATTAGTATTCTGAAAGGAGCTTCTTGCGTAATATGCGTTGTGCTGTAATTAAAACAGAGATTATATAATGTCATGACTCAAAATGCTGTACATGTGAGGCTCTGAGTGCACGCACACGGCTCTGGATCTGAGGCACCTCAGCGTCTGCAGAAAAGAAAAAAAAAAAAAAGGGAAATTAATGAGGGGGACACTCTCGGGTATTAACTGTCAACACATCACATATTTAGATTACATTACTTTTGTTTTGAAAATTCTACACTATACACTCCAAAAAACAACATATTAACATCATTATAAACATACAGATTAACATTTGTAAGTTGGAGGCGCTCTCCCCCCTTCGGAGCACTATCACAACACAATCAGCTGCATCCCACTAAAGAAACAACCGCACATCACATCAGGTGGATGATGGACTATTAGACAGAATATTACTGCTTACTGGGGTTCAAATAGAGAATACTCAGAGGTGTATGAATGGCTTCTAAAGCTTCTTCAGGCGTGATTTTGATAAGAGAACAACCTGTTAACTAGTTTATGGTCTGAGTAATATATCCCATTTCTCATTCTCTTTTGCCTTTCTTTACCTGATTTACAGTGATGTAATGGAGATTCAAAGTTTACCCCAAATCGATTCTCTTGGGCACAGGTGGTGACGGGCCAGTTTTAAATGCATCTTTCTCCTTAAACCCAGTGAACTGTCTCTGGTTTCAGTGCAGGCTCTTTGTCCAGGTCTGGCCTTTCCAAATGTCTTTATTTGAGTGGACTCAGATAAATGTGCTCTTAGCTTCATTCACTTCGATTCAATCAGGCTCCACAATCAGGACTCTGTTGGACAAGAACATCTCATTCACTGAAAGTTTCCTCTCCTTGTTTCTTATCTCTTCTTTCCCCCTGTCTAATTGTGAAACTTAAAAAAAGCAATGTCTAATGTATCCATGTCGTAATGACTGACAGAGGGACCAAAGAGACAGGACTTGGGGAAAAGCTTAGCAATGTTTATTATTTTCCATCCATCAATTTTCTTCCGCTTATCCGGGGCCGGGTCGCGGGGGCAGCAGTCTAAGCAGGGACTCCCAGACTTCCCTCACCCCAGACACGTCCTCCAGCTCCTCCGGTGGGACCCCAAGGCGTTCCCAGGCCAGCCAAGAGACATAGTCCCTACACCGGGGCCTCCTCCCGGTGGGACATGCCCAGAAATCCTCCCTAGGGAGGGGTCCAGGAGGCTTCCTGAGCAGATGCCCGAGCCACCTCAGCTGGCTCCTCTCGACGTGTAGGAGCAGCGGTTCTACTCCGAGCTCCTCCGATGTGACTGAGCTCCTCACCCTATCCCTAAGGGTGTGCCCAGCCACCCTGCGGAGGAAACCCATTTTGGCCGGTTGTATCCGCGATCTTGTCCTTTCGGTCATTACCCAGAGCTCATGACCATAGGTGAGGGTAGGAACGTAGATTGACCGGTAAATCGAGAGCTTTGCCTTCTGGCTCAGCTCCTTCTTCACCACAATGGACCGATTCAGCGACCGCATCACTGCAGACGCTGCACCGATCCGCCTGTCAATCTCATGCTCCATTCTTCCCTCACTTGTGAACAAGACCCCGAGATACTTCAACTCGTCCACTTGAGGCAGAGACTCACCGCCCACCCACCTTTTTCCAGTCGAGAACCATGGCCTCGGATTTGGAGGAGCTGATTCTCATCCCAGCTGCTTCACACTCGGCTGCAAACTGCCCCAGTGCCTGCTGCAGGTCCTGGCTCGAAGAAGCCATCAGGACCACATCATTCGCAAACAGCAGAGATGTGATCCTGTGGTTCCGGAGCCAGACCCCCTCTACCCCCTGGCTGCGCCTAGAAATTCTATCCATACATATAATGAACAGAACCGGTGACAAAGGGCAGCCCTGGCAGAGTCCAACATGCACCGAGAACAGGTCTGACTTACTGCCGGCAATGTAAACACAGCTCCTGCTCAGGTCATACAGGGACCGGACAGCCCTTAGCAAAGAGCCCTGGATCCCGTACACCCGGAGCGTGCAGAGTATAGAGCTGGTCCATTGTTCCGCGACCAGGACGAAAACGACACTGCTCCTCCTGAATCCGAGGTTCGACTATCGGTCGGATTCTCCTCTCCAGTACCCTGGAATAGACCTTACCGGGAAGGCTGAGGAGTGTGATTCCCCTGTAATTGGAACACATCCTCCGGTCCCCCTTCTTATACAGAGGGACCACCACCCCGGTCTGCCAGTCCAGTGGTACTGTCCCTGACCGCCATGCGATGTTGCAGAGACGTGTCAGCCAAGACAGTCCCACTACATCCAAAGATTTGAGGTATTCGGGACGGATCTAGTCCACCCCCGGAGCCTCGCCACCGAGGAGCTTGCCAACCACCTTGGTGACTTCAGCCTGAGTGATGGTCGAGTCCGCCTCCGGGTCCCCAGTTTCTGCTTCCTCCTCATGACGGGGGGATTGAGGAGATCCTCAAAGTATTCCTTCCACTGCCCGACAACATCCCCAGTCGAGGTCAGCAGCCCTCCACCCGCACTGTAAACAGTGTTGGTGAAGCACTGCTTCCCCCTCCTGAGGTGTCGGACGGTTTGCCAGAATCTCTTTGAGGCCGTCCGATAGTCCTCCTCTATGGCCTCCCCAAACTTTTCCTAACCTCGAGTTTTTGCCTCTGTGACCGCACGAGCCACGGCACGCTTGGCCCGCCTGTACTCATCGGCTGCCTCAGGAGTCCCACGAGCCAACAAGGCTCTATAGGACTCTTTCTTCAGCTTGACAGAATCCCTTACTTCCGGTGTCCACCACCAGATTCGGGGATTGCTGCCGCGACAAGCATAGACCTGTGTTAGGTGTCACTTTTATTCAGTTTTTAAATGTGCAAATGAAGGTAGATAGATCAGAGAGGTGAGAGTGGGGTTGTTTGCCGTGGTCCAGGAATACAGCGTGAGCAGCGCTGACAGAGACGAGGTGAGCAGTACCAGTAGAGGTGAGCTGGATCGGAAGATGTGAGGTTCGTACCAGTTGTGGAGAACTGGGTCGAAGACAGAGGAGCTGAGCAGCTCCATGGAGCAGGATCTGATGAGGAGCAAAAATGTCAAAGTTAGAATGAGTAACAAAATGCAAAAACATGCAACTGAGTCAAGCAGAGTTGTACTGTGGCTATGCGGACGATCTAATGCTGAGTCTCAGTTCCTGGCTCCCTTTGTTCTCCCCAGGTGCAGCTTGATTACTGATTACATGTAGGTGTGCATGGAAGGGGCCCAATTCTCTGCCCAGCTCAAGGCTCAGACACAGAAGGGAGGGGGGAAACAGTACAACAAAAGGCAGGGCAGACTGGGTTCATGAAACCATGATAATATTACCTCTGAATTATCTCATGAATTAACATAGTCTTCAGAACAGGCCTACAGTCAAAATTCTATAGGAGTTGGATTTTAACTGTCAAAATAAAGATATTTTAACATGGTTAATATCTTTAAAATGACTTTAACCTGTGGGATGACTCCCGCTGAAAGTAAGAAAAGCACAGACAGCTTTCCCTACACAAATACACAAAGTGCACAACTTTCACAAACAAGATTATATTTCCAGTCAAAAAGTCTGAAGTATGTACTGTATGTTGGCATCCATGTTTGTTTTGGTTCATTTGGGTGCTTCATCTTTGGCTTTGCCAAAATGTCAGTGATGCTCTGTGATTGGTCCAGACTCTCACCCAGCACCAATGGGAGCCTGGCAAGATGGATTCTTGTTTGACTGAGCAGCCAGTCTCTTCTACATTCTGTTCAAATGCAGAAGGGTCTGGAATGCAACCACAGAGTTTGACCTATGGACAGTCCAACCACAGGCACTAATTTGTCTAATTTCTCTCAAATGCAGAAGACATCTTCTCTCTAAAACTCATGTATCGTTCAGAGCAAAATATATCACTTGTTTTACCTGAGATAAATAGTTTGGTACATCAACTGTTGGATTTGCCAAAAATCTACATGCTTTATTTTGTGTTTTATTTTGTGAGACCGATGCGTTTCTCTGATAGGTTAGTCCCCTTGCCCATCTGAAATCAGGGAGACAGAAAACAGCTCCAGACCCAGAGAGCTTTGTAAATTATCTGGATTACATATCTGTGTTACCCCCACTAAGAGGCAATACTTTGTGTACTGGCCTTGTAGAAGACGATGGCCGTGTCCCAATTCGCCAAATGCACCCTTTGAAGGGTCCCTTCGAAGTACTCTTCAAAATGTAGTTTGAAGGTTCCGGTCGAGAATCTGCCCTCCTCAGTGTAGCCGCCATCTTACTGAAGTGGAACAGGCCTACACCACGGACCGCACTTCCACCGCTATCTTTGAGCGTACGATACGTACATTACGTACGTTATTTTTACTGATTTATTATTTAATAGAAGAAAAGTCAAGATGTTGTCGTCACAGCCGTTTCTTTCTGTTTAGATTGAATATCAATAGGCAAATATAACGTTCGAGGTGATTTTTTTACTCAATTGTAGCTACTTCATAACTTAAACAAAATATACCTTGTGAAAACGTAATAACAGAGACAGAGATAACAGTATAATTTTGACATTCATAGTCTATAAACCAGAGAACACTGATTAGTTGTACATAAAGTGGGATATTGCAGTTTAATGGTTCGGTATTTTGGCCAGTGGCTACACCACTTTAATAACAGTAGAGGGCACTGTTTCCCTTCTATGCCGTGCCAGTTCTTTTCATCTGATTATTATAAAGTATTTTCTAGCAGTACAGTGCTACATCAAGCCAAGTCTTGATTTACTAACACGAAAGTAAATGACACGTGCCCATGAGGGGGTGCAGACCTATAGAATGTACGGAACTCATGAAGATTTTGTGCACGTCTCAGGACTCTCTTCTGTCCTTTCCTGAGAGTCCGTTGCTTCATTGTTCACAGTACCTGTGTGCAACTCATTAAACCCTTCTGACTTTACGTTTCAGTCTCTTGGTCTTTGACGCTTTCAATAGAAACGAACATTCTTAAATTATTCTTATTGCAGTAATAATTTTTAATGATAATAATGTCTTCTTATTGTCTAGCAATAACTCCACATTCCTTTATTCCATGTAACTCCCCTCCTTTTTAATAATCAAACACACTGTACAGATCTTTATTCAGATTTAACAGTTTCATGTTGCACTGATGAGGTAAACCAGTACGAACATTTGAACGTGTATTGCGCAACGGACTCCATTTTCTTCTCTTTTTTGCGTAGCCGCGGTGCATGATGGGATATAGAAGTGTGTGAAGTGTGCACGGATGCACACTTCGGTTACCTCCGATCTCCGTGGAAACGGTGCAAAGGGAAGGGCAGGTTTGTCGGGCGCATTCAGTAGGGTGCGTTGAAATGGGACAGCCCTTGTCGTGCCGGAAATTACGTAACTGCCCTTCGATGCACACTTCGAATGCTGATTCTAAGGCCAGTTTGGCGAATTGGGACACGGCCAATAAGTCGCTGGCGGCAGGGCGGGTTTAGACTGTTCTTTATGTGGTGCATGAGTTAAACACCTCCACACAATAAGTCACTGACAGCAGGGTGGGTTTACACTGTTCTTTATATGGCACATGTAAAACGGTACCAACAAAATACAGTAAGTATACATTAGTGATCTTGCAAAGAAATACAGCAAACCACCTTTTAAAATACAACTGCTAACCCAAATTCACGCTAGTAACTCAATATAAGTTAACATGTAAATATGCTTGTAAATAGTTCATGTTCATAGACTAAGTTATTGTATACTATGGGGATTGCCTCCATGAACTTATTACAGAGTAATTAACACATGTCAGCCAGCAGAGAGCTTTACTGCATGCACTCCTGTGCACTCCCCTCATGGCCTTTTATATTAAAGGCAAAATAGACAGATCAGAACACGTCCTGTTTAAACCTTTGTTTAAACTGCTAAATAGAAGTGCTATTTTTCATTTATTCATAAAATCTTGTTATAGGTCATCCCCAGGTCATCTCCAGTTGTTCCGTAGGTAATCTCCAGGTCATCTCCAGTTGTTCCATAGGTCATAAGTCATCTCTAGTTGTTCCATAGATCATCTCCAGTTGTTCCATAGGTCATAGATCATCTCCAGTTGTTCCACAGGTTATCTCCATTTTTTTGTGGTTGTATGAAAACACTGTTTTTGAAAGTTCATTTTATCACATGGTTTATATTACACTTCTTTATTCCTAAACTAGGGTACTAATTGAGTCTTACTTTGTACATGATTTGTAGTGTTTTGAATTTGATCAAGTCTAAGGTGCATGACTTCAAAAACACTAGGCTTGTGCCTGTATTCTGTTGCCTTTTCTGCAAAATAAAGAGGGACTATGAATTGGTTCAAATAAACAGGTGAATTTACTTTGCGGCAAACAGAAGTGGCATTATTCAATCAAGATGTCATGATAAAAAAAAAAGACAAAAACTGAAACTAAACCGAACTAAACCAGGAACAGGCCTGATAGTGTGCAGGAAGTGGTGCTGTCACATGACCCAGGTCAAATTTGTGTCATTTGGTGATTTTTGGAAACTTAAAATGGCATATGGTGGGATTAATGTATTAATGAATGTGTGGAAAATAGAAACTTCATCAAAAAAGTATAGTGGGCAGCTGTGGTGCAACCCCCATGACCCGTGACCGCATCACACATTCTCATGACTCTTCATATAACTGATTCTGATCTCTAAAGCATGAGACATTACTGCTGCATTTAGGTTTGTTCATTTCACAGGTAATGTTATGGGTTACAGCTTGCAGTACATTTGTCAAGTGTGTTTAGCGGGGGGTTAGTAACTGTGGTGTATGTCTCTCTCTCGCTCTCTCAATATAGCTCCACCCATTGTGGCAATCACTGCACACTTTGTATTCCACAAATGAACCCTGAAGTGAAAGTGAAAACCATTTCAGGAGACTCCACATGAATTTCATAGAGAGAAGGACAAAGGTTTTCCAGCACTATAAACAGAGCAAAGAGTGGACACTCTGAGGACCCTGAATCTAAAAATACAAAATTTAACACCTATTGTGAATGTTTTTTTCATTGCTACATAATTCCATACATCTTGCATCATATATGTGTTTAACATTTGGCAAATAGTAAATATAAAGAATGAACATTGAATGAGAAGGTGTGTCCAAACTTTTGACTTTCAGCACTTTTTATTATTTTTTTTCAAATGAACAGATTTTTGATATAGTCATAATATGGCTTAATATCTGGATATTGATTTTTTGACAACCCTGCTGAATATGTTACAATTCAATATTCAATATTGCCTGGGATCCAGAATACACATACACATTGTCTGTCCATTTCAAAACAAATATGGAAGGAGGAAGGAAGAAGAGAAAAAAATATCACAGGGTTAATGTAGAAACATTGCAGATTGAGAAATGCTGCAGAAATGAGCAAAACATTAAACTGTGAAGGGAAGTTTGATTTTGTTTGTAAGTGACAGATGACCAATGAGCTTCATTTCACATGCATCACTAAAAAAAACAAAACTGATTGAATGTACGTGTTTGGTACAGAGAGATATCATTCTTAATATGAAAGGCATTTAAGACTATACTATCACAAACAAGATCTGTTTACAATGAATTTAATATTATGTCTTCTTGTTTCTTTGTCTAGATGACGTCATCCACACCCTCCTCATCTTGTAGCTCCTCCCCCAACAAAGTGTGCCACTCTCAGACACAAACTGATGTACTCAAGCCTCTACTGGGTGGGGCTATCGCGGGAGTGGGTGGAGCTCTCAGGAAAAGGAGGCGTGTCATGTCCAAAGATGGGCGGAGTAACATCCGCATCGAGCACGTGAGCGGCCGCAGCGCCCTCTACCTGCGGGACCTGTGGACGACCTTCGTGGACATGCAGTGGAGATATAAGTTCTTCCTGTTTACGGCCACGTTCGCTGGGACCTGGTTCGTGTTTGGAGTTCTGTGGTACCTGGTCGCTCTGGTGCATGGAGATCTGCTTGGTAAGACTGAGGGGACTTACTATTAAAGGGGCACTATAGAACTTTTCTGCTTGTAGTGTTCAGGTGCACCAAGTCAACACTGCATCGACTCTCTAAAACAGGCTCTAAAACAGCTCATGGAAAATAATACAGGCCGAATGACAATGGCAGCATCCACAGCAGTAAATAATATTGCTGTGAATCTAACCCATTTTTCCTGTTGTGGTGTGGCAGAGTTTGACCCTCCGTCCAACCACACCCCGTGTGTGATGCAGATGCAGTCTCTGACCGGAGCGTTCCTCTTCTCTCTCGAGTCTCAAACCACCATCGGCTACGGTTTCAGGTGCATCACAGAGGAGTGTCCTGCTGCCATCATCCTCCTCATCGTGCAGCTTGTCATCACCATGCTCATGGAGATTTTCATCACCGGAACCTTTCTCGCTAAGGTATGCACTGGGGTCAGCTGATGTTCTGTGTTTTATGGTTTCACTGTGTTTTTTTTAAGCAATAGCCTGGTGCAGGGTATCTAAATGTTATTTCACATGTGAGGAAACTTCTCTTCATTTGACCCATCCTTCACTGCTGCTGGGCCTGAGTGTGCCCCATCTCCAGAGGCCTCATTCATAAAGCTTGTTTACGTATTGTAAGCTAGAACCCTGGCGTGTTCTCTCCTAGTCTGAAGACACTGGGAAAAGATGACACTCAGGGAGAGGAGAAGAAGTGAAGAGAGTTTAAGGAAATGTTTGATCAGGAAATCATCAGAAAATAGGCTACATCATACAAAATAATAACATTCAGATTCGCACATTTAAGCACATGGCCAACACATGGGGAAGGACTGTTTATTCCACTCATTATTCTCAAAAATATTCTGCATTTCAAGCCATTTTCTCTTGTGCACAAGTGTGTGCACTGGATCTCCCTGAGCCTGTGCTGTGACCATAGATCACAGCCTATGGCTGTGATCCAATGCAGACAGGATGAAATAACCTGAGAGAAAGCTCTTCCCTCAAACAGAGCACATGAGGCTTCAGTTTAATGAAGCCCCGGGGGTAAACGCAGTGCAAACACTTCACGTTTGCCTTTGTGCCCTGTGTGCCAGTGTCTGTGCATGAGCCTATTGTCTGAACCTGAACAGAACCTAAAATTTTCCCTGCATTTTTTCAAGAATTCAAGCAAATAAGAGCTTGCTCTCAAGGGCCCTCCCTGTCTAAATAAAGGACATAATTATGTCTGTGTCAGTCTCGACCCAGGCCCATGCACTCAAACACATATGCAGAGTTTTGATGTTACGTGCAGAGTTTTATTGCTTGGGAGACGAAGCGTTTGTCTCCTGGCTGCTGATCCACCTATCCCTCTTTCACTCAGGGAGGCCATCTGAACAGAACCTGCCCTAGCTTTCAGAAGGCCCTGAACAGAATTTGTCTCTGGGGCCCTCGGCAGTGAATGTACCCTGGCTCAGCTATTGATGATTCACATTTGACAACATTACAACTATGGTCTCATCACCTCTGCCAATTATATTTTTATAATATGACCAACATCAGACTGAAAATATCCAGAATGTCAAAACTACTACATGTAAGGGGTTGATATTTAAACTGCTGTAAACACACAAGCCCTGTTTCATATTTTATTATTTTCAATATAAATGTATGGGCTCTTTGTATGGGCTCTTTGTATGGGCTCTTTGGTGCTCTGGGGCCCTAAGCGGCTGCTTAGTCTGCTTATAGGCTTATACACGTTCACATCCCAGTCCTTTAACCATTCAGGTGTTTATGTTTGTGAACAGGGCCAGTCCTCCGGCAGATATCATAAGCATACTTGAAAATAGCGATTTACAAGTCTGAAACACAGCAAAAACAACTTTACTGTGGGCTTACCTGTGATGCACTGTGTAAATATTATGATGTATAAGTACTATAACGTAATTTTCTGATTAAGATTAAGAGATGAGTGGTTGCTATAACTTTTATTTGTGTTTATTTGTAATAAAGTGTGTGATATAACTGCTTGTTGCTATGTGGAGTGCCTCCCTTTCTGGTTATCGGCTCATGTTAAGCTGAATCTTATTATTATTTAATCTATACTTGGTTGGTATGGTTTGTCCTTTTATGGTGAATTGGAGGTGTGGAAAGGGTGTGGCCTGTCCTTTTATGGTGAATTGAAGATGTGGAGAGGGCGGGATGTGAGGTGGATTCAGGTGTCCAGATTTCTGTAACAATTCTTTATACATGAGGCCCCAGAACTTGAATAGAGACAAGATCCTTTCTACAGGCTGTATATGAGCAGAAAACATTTAATTATATGACTAAACAAAATAGCATCTTAAAATATTTATAATATTGCCAAATGTTTTCTTTCATGTGTGTCAGGTGGCGCGTCCAAAGAAGCGTGGAGAGACAGTGAAGTTCAGTCAGCACGCCGTGGTGTCCTCTCACGATGGCGTGCCCTGCCTCATGATCCGAGTGGCCAACATGCGCAAGAGTCTGCTCATTGGCTGTCAGGTCAGAAACATCTTCAGATCTGATCATGAAACAACACTAATCTGAGACAAGAGTCAAGACTACAGCAATAAGAGGGTTCAATGTTGCTGGAGAATATCTATTCCATTCATCATACCCTTCCGTTGTGAATGAGGTTTTACAAAAATCAAACTGACTTACTGTCAAAGCCAATTCATTTTGGACAGTAAAAACAATGCCACTGCCAAGGATGGTTAGAAATATCCTTTAGGTGAAAAGCAAGGAATGAATGATTGTGAATGCACCCTGCAGAGAGTAAACTTCAGAACATACCGCAGCACCATGTAATGCACAGTTTTTGTCTTTTAGGTGACAGGTAAGCTTCTTCAGACCTCCCTGACTAAAGAGGGGGAGACGGTGCGCTTGGATCAGAGGAACGTGCCCTTCAGTGTGGATACCTCAAGTGACAGCCCCTTTCTCATTCTCCCCCTTACCTTCTACCATGTGATTGACGATACCAGCCCGCTCCGAGCCTGGGCCAACAAAGGTGAGCCACATGGACATGGTATATGTGAAAATAACTACTTAAAGAGGGGATATTATGCAAAATGTACTTTTTAGAGCATTCAACCATGTTATACTGTTGTTTCCTCATCAAAAACATACCTTAAGAGGTTGTAGATGCTACATCGCCCATGATTCTGCACAGCATTAAGAAACAACAGTATGATACAAAACAATACACTACAACTTCACAAACATGATGAGATGTGCTCATCTGAAGCATCCCTGATGGGCAAGGGGGGACTCAGAATGTCAACAATGAAAGTGGAAGTTATTAAGCATATTAGTACGTTGTTTTCAGGGAATACAGCATTTTCAAAACAATAAAAGGAAACTAAATATGGTATATGTTATAGTTAATGCCCCACAGGTGTAATAAACTCAGTTTAAGGTTTTTGTAACATACTGATTGTCTTGTTTTATGTGGACGCCGGGAAGAATTCTTATTGCTGAGGTAATGATGGGGGCCGTACATAAAGAATTTAGTTCACATTCAAAATGTCAAACATGTCAAAAACACCTTGATATTAACTGATAGAAAAACGAGTATCGATACAACAAAGTTTGACCTTTCCTGAAGAGTTTTAGAATGATCTAGATCTATATCAGTACTCAGATATAAGTACTATATCAATGCTAAGAGCACAGGGCTGATTTATTGTCACAGTCAGAAGAGGAAGTGCTTACTTCCTGTAGCTGAATTCCTGTTTTTAGATGTGGCAAAGTTTGTTTTCAAGAGTCATATACTAGTGCAGTTTTTTATTTGCATTTCAAATTTGTAATAAAATATTCAGCAGCAAGGGCACTCACCATAATCTGTTTTGGATTGTTATTAGGATGAGTGTGTGTGGAAAAGTAGACATCTTCGTACACTGATTTCAGTTGGCATGTTCTGAACTTATTATATATATTATATATATTCCCTGAACTAGGGATGTCATGATATAAATCTTTTGTCTTTTAGTCTGATATTTGATTATATGTTCACGATTATTGGCACCACGACAAAGCAACAGTACAGTTTTTATTCACATCATCTAATCGAGCATGACTCCTCAAGTATATGACTATTAAAAAAATAATAATTATATATATATATATATATATATATATATATATATATATATATATATAAATATAAATATCTGAATAAGGAAATTAAGATAATATAAATTAAAATAAAAGCATATAGGTTTGGGGTGTAGATTCAATTAAAATGGCTTAATTTTGCTTCTAAAATTTTCGTGATTATTTACAATTATTTTGTGATCTAAAGGATCACAATTAACAATCAACAAATAATCTTGACTTCCCTGTAGATTGTATAGAACATTTGCCTGGCCAGCCAAATCCACATGCTTTGATGTATTAATTTGACAAAGACGTGGCTGCTCAGACAAATAGGACATACACCTTAGAGATCAGAAAACACATCTTTAAATTTGCTTGTTGTAAAACTCTCTTGTGTCCAGCAGGGGGTGGCTGGACTGACCCAGAGCTGTCTGACTTTGAGCTGTTGGTGATCATGAATGCCACAGTGGAATCAACCTCTGCAACCTGCCAGGTTCGTACATCCTACCTGCCTGACGAGATCTTGTGGGGCTACGAGTTTCCTCCCGTTGTCTCCCTCTGCCCCAACGGCAAATACGTGGCTGATTTTGCTTTCTTCGATAAAGTGGCTAAAACAAAAACTATGCCAATCTTCAAAAAGCCCGGCAGTTTCCAGAGCAATGGAGGTGGGACGATTTCCGAGGGAACCGAAACCGAGAAGATCCGATTGGAGCAGAGCTACAGGGACAAGGGGGAGGAACATGGCCGCCGACTGAGTGTGCGCATTAGTAATGTGTGAGCAGGGGAGGTATCTATAATATAAAGGACACTAGAGACTTTATAAACAAAATGCTATGCACTGTGCTTGCTCTTCATGGACATGTTATTGCTTTGCCTGGAATATTTCACAGTATGGCATTAAATATATCTGTCTTACTCGTATTCAAGTACAGATGTTTTTTATTGCTTAAAGTACATTGATAAACATCTATTGTTACTGTGAGTGGGCTTACCTCTCCACAGATACGACCTGTAACTTGGCCTGTCTGGCTTTTCTCCTTGTCTCCATCTATAGAAATATACAAGTTTAATACTATACCGTGGAACATTTAAGGCAAAACAATAACAGCTCCATGGAGACAAGAGAGAGTGGACCCTGCACCAGAAAAGTTATGCAAAATCCACTTTTAATTACATTTTAAACATGTTATAGTGGTTCTCTCATCACTAGATTACTCCACACAATTCTCACTTTGCACCTATCTCATGTACGTATCAAAAGATGTGTACATTAGATCAGGTCGTCTGCAAGTGATTTAACACCAGGTTCTCCACAAACATGAGATACGAGATAGGAGAGGGGCGACCCGTCTTGGCTGCACCCCAGTCCTGTCACTATTACTTATTGCAACAACACTATTGCAACAACACATCATCGGTAGGGTAAAACTAACCTGTTGCATTGTCAGTTTCACAAATAAAAACCCTTCCCTAGCAAGGACCATGCCACAACAATGCTTTTCAATAAAGACATGGTGGTGTGTGAAGATGTTGTGGTTCGCTGGAGAGGAGCAGTAGTAGTAGTAGTCTGCCCCTGAAACTCAGTCAATCATATTAACATATCCAGTAGTTCATAGAAATCTGATATGACGGGGGCCAGCTGTTTGGTCCAACAACAGCCCTGTTTAGTGATGTTAGGTTAAGAGGCAGGCAAGAATCTGAAGTCAAACTAGAATTAAAAGTCAAGGGATCTGTCTCTATTATTAAGTGGGTTGCGTTTTTCGATTATCAAAATGTAAAGTAATGATCTGTTGACTGCCACTTCTATTATTTACTAAATAGTAGAGAAAATATTAGGTCTTATGTAACATGCAAAATGGAAATGTATATATATTTTTGTTTTGTTTTGAGAGTTTTTGTTTGGGAGCATTATATGGGCATGTTCTGGTCATTTTGTAGATTCAACAAAATTGATTAAAGTAGGAATAGTAAGAGCCCAACTGTCCTCCTCAACCTCATTAAATAAAGTGGAAAATGGGATGATGTCATAGTCGCAGATGGGGGCAACAGCAAAAGTTCCCTAAAGGTTACATGTATTCTCAAAAATAACAATAATACTACTACTACTAGTACTACTACTGCTGCTACTACTAATAATAATAACAATATACATTTTAGCTGCACCCATCTGTATTGAATATTATTCAGCTGTAGAATGTTGACACAAGAGCATTTTTCTTCTTTCACAGATGAATTTCAATTAAATAATTCTGTTCCTTTTTTTTTTTGTTGACTTCATTAAATATTCTTGAAAATTGTAAGTAAGCATGCTAACTTTGTGATCTTGTAATAGTCCTTTTTTGTATGAATGGGGACTTTCATTGGTGAGCACAAACTATAAAAGCTCTTGCATCACATCCATTTGCACATGTAACATCCCTTTGAGTTAGATGAAGATGAGCCATTTTAAAGTTTCCCTGAGCATTGGTGCAGTATTGACTTGTTGGTCACATGAACAATAAACATTTTACACAAATGAAGGATTCCCACTTAACTGGAAGTGCCACCACAAAGAAAGTGCAGTTTAGTCGCGTTTATGGAAAAAGTGGGAGGGGCAGAATAAGGTCAATAGTGAGCTTTTCTTTATTTTTACTGCACAATTTTGTACACAAAGCAATTCAAAGTGCATTTTCAAATTTGAGGCCTGTCTCACATCTTCAGGAAGACTGTTCCAGGCTTTAGCTGCATAAAACGGAAACGCTGATTCCCATGTTTAGTCCTGGTTTAGTCCTGGTTTAGTCCTCAGTGTGGGAGAGGTACTTTGGTGCTGGTCCATGGAGAGACTTGTACACAAGCAGAGCTGCTTTAAAGTCTGTTCTCTGAGCCACAGTATTTCCTGGTTCTAGTCAGGTCCCGAGCAGCAGCGTTCTGGATGTACTGCAGCTGTCTTAAGGCTTGTTTGGCGAGGCCAGTGAGCAGGCCGTTACAGTTGTCTAACCTACTGGAGACAAATGCATGGATGAGTCTCTCCAAGTCTGGTTTTGACAGTATATCTTTAAGTTTTGCAATGTTTTTTAGCTGCAGATGTTATTGATGTGGCTGTTAAAGTTCAAGTCTGAGTCCATTGTTACCCCTAGATTTTTAGATTTCTGCATATTAACTAGCAGCAGGTTTGACCCCTGGGACAGGTCAGAGACATTTTATCTGAGACACATTTTCCAATTTCAACAAAGTACTCCCTGTTTTCTAGATAGCACTTAAACCAGTTCAGTGCAGTACCAGAAATGCCCACCCAGTCCTCTAGTCTCTGTAAGAGGATCCCGTGTTTGACAGTGTCAAAAGCGGCACACAGATCTAACAGAATCAAGAGTGAGACTTTGTCTGCATCAGTGTTCAGGCGGATGTCATTTGTCTCCTTAATAAGAGCAGTCTCAGTGCTGTGATGGAGTCTAAAACCTGACTGGAAAATATCAAAGGAGTTGTTCATTTGGAGAAACTTAATAAGCTGTTGGTAAATAACTTTTTCAAGGACTTTGCCTAAAAACGACAAATTTGAGATTGATCAGTAATTGTTCAATATTGTGGCATCAAGACTGCTCTTCTTTAGGAGAGGCTTGATAACTGCAGTTTTCAAAGCTCTTGGGAATGTTCCAGATTGAAGTGACATGTTAACTATGCGAGTGAGTGGGAACAACAAACTGTTGAGCACTGACTTTAGAAATTTAGTGGGTAACACATCGAGGCAGCATGTAGATGAACTCAGACTGGTGATCATCTCTTGGACAGTTTTGTCAGTTACAGGTGCAAAATGAGTCATCTCTAAGTGTGT
The DNA here is from genome assembly GCF_009829125.3 of Periophthalmus magnuspinnatus. Lineage (NCBI taxonomy): Eukaryota > Metazoa > Chordata > Actinopteri > Gobiiformes > Gobiidae > Periophthalmus > Periophthalmus magnuspinnatus. The sequence goes on along the minus strand of NC_047142.1, from coordinate 28,492,863 downwards.
AGGCGGCTGCAGGCGTGTTATTTGCATTGTGTAATTGATGGTATTTTTAATGCCGTGAACCTTGTTATTAAAGAATACTGCAAACTCATTGCACTTAGATGTGAAAATTAGTTCTAACGGCAGCTGAACTGGGTTTGTTTATCTGTTTACTGTTGCAAATAGGGCACGATAGTTGTTATTCTCTATTTTCCTTTAGTTAATTTCTGCCTTAATACTTAAATAAATGTGTAAAATCTTTGATAACAAGTTGATGATCTAAGTTAGCCTATTGGTACTAGGTCTTAATATTACTTTTTCTTTCAGACTCATTGAATGTAAATATTTTCCAAAATGTGACAGGCCTTAAAGGGGAAATATTTAGTCACATTTTGTCTTTTTTTGTTTTTTTCTGTGTTAATCAAATATTTTTTCCTGTAAGTTGCTGATTTATTCAGCTTTTTTAACTGCAGGTTTTTCTGGTAATAACTTTGGTATAATATAATTGTATTAGGCACTTGGTACTTCAAGATGGTATTTTACTTGTATCTTTAAAACAAGCTGAAATTGTTTGAAAATGTGTACTAGTAATTTTTGTGATGAAATTACGCTTTCTCACATGGAATTTATCTTACGCAGAAGATGCCTCGACAGGAGTAGAATCCTAACCTACCAGTATTTCTATGTTTACAAGTCATGGAGGTAATACAGATTCCAGTTCACATCAACCTAGACGCTGGATAGCACTTTAGTTAGCCCTCAAATTATGAGACAGTGTAATCTCTCTTTCGTCCAGTAGTCGTTCGATGTAAAGACAGTTTCAATAGTGGTCATTATTTTTGTGATCAAAACCATTCATCATACGTAAGGTTCACACTAAAACTCCTCCCTTTGGGGCTGCTGGGCTTAGTAAACTCAGGTTTGGATAAAGCCCAGTGCTTCAAGCCAGTTCCATGATGTGTCGAAACCTCTTGATCGCAAAGCCATGTCCAGTTGACCATCATTAAAACACTGTAATTATCTTTTTCTTTAAAAAAAAAAATAAAAATATGAATAACTTGTAAAATTTTGTGCATACTTGTTGTATTTCCATTGATCTGTAAATACATTTTTGTAACTAACAGTAGAGTTTATTTTTTTGTTTTTTTTTGTTCTATAGTTTCTGTGTTTGATAATGTTGAATGTGAGAGGCATGAAGACCTAAAGTGCAATAAAAGGGCAGTGGACTGTAATTTGAATGGGAAAACGTTATGTAAAGTGGCTTATCATAATGCGTAAGGCTGTGTTTGATAGTGGCAGGACTGACCTCTTTAATATGTGTATTTTTGTACATGTAAAGATTCTAATAATAACACAATTTAATAAAAAGTAATAATTTTTGTGTTATACTGTTTATAATTTCATTCAATGGATCATGTAGTAATTCACATCACTACCCCAATGGTGGAACATAACAAAGTACAAGTAGTAAAGTAGGAAGGCCTACTAAGTATACATTTTAGGAGCAGCCAGGGGCCGGAGGGGGTCTGGTTCGGGAACCATAGGATCTTATCTCTGCTGTTTACGGATGATGTTGTCCTGATGGCTTCATTGAGCCAGGACCTGCAGCAGGCACTGGTGCGGTCTACAGCTGAGTGTTAAGTGGCTAGGATGAGAATCAGCTCCTCCAAATCCGAGGCCATGGTTCTCAAAAGGTGGCTTGCCCTCTCTGGTTTGTGGAGAGCCTTTGCCTCAAGTGGAGGAGTTCAAGTATCTTGGGGTCTTGTTCACGAGTGAGGAAAGGATGGAGCGTGAGATTGACAGGCGGATCGGTGCAGCATCTGCAGTGATGTGGTCGCTGTATTGGACTGTTGTGGTGAAGAAGGAGCTCAGCTGGAAGCTATTTACCGGTCAATCTACTTTCCTACCCTCACCTATGGTCATGAGCTCTGGGTAATAATGACCGAAAGCACAAGACCGTGGATACAAGCGGCCGAAATGAGTTTCCTCCGCAGGGTGGCTGGGCGCACCCTTAGAGATAGGGTGAGGGGCTCAGTCACACGGGAGGAGCTTGGAGTAGAGCCACTCCTATACGTCGAGAGGAGCCAGCTGCGGTGGCTCGGGCATCTGTTCAGGATGCCTCCTGGACACCGCCCTAGGTAGGTGTTCTGGGCATGTCCCACCGGGAAGAGGCCCCGAAGAAGACCCAGGACACACTGGAGGGACTATGTCTCCCGGCTGGCCTGGGAACGCCTTGGGTTCCCACCGGAGGAACTGGAGGACGTGTCTGGGGTGGGGGAAGTCTAGGAGTCCCTGCTTAAACTGCTGCCCCCACGACCCGGTCCCGGATAAGTGGAAGAATCTGGGACAAAACTTGTTTTGTGGAATATATTCTTGTTCCATGTAATATATTCTTTCTTTCTATTTCAAACCTACAAACACTTTAAGATAGAAAGTGGTTCGCCCAAAGGACAAAACCCCGAGCCATAAAGAAAGTAATGTAGTCTACTCCATTCAGTGTAGTGAAGAATGCAGAGAGTGTTTTACTGGAGAAACTAAACAGCCACTGCATAAGAGAATGTACCAACACCAGTGGGAGAGCTCCTCGGAACCTCCTCGCAGTCTACTGTACATGTCTATCTCAAAGACACTAACCACCCAAAGCAAACAGGAACAAAGAGAATAGTAGACAGCCATTACAGGTTGAACAGGGTCGTTAAGGCTGAAATTGGACACAATAGCTGTTTACAGTTTCAGTGTAGTTAGCTCCTCCCTTCTGACAGATATAATGCAGTGTCCAGCAGCAATCTGACCAGAACTGAAGAAAAAGTTTGGATGAGCAGCGAAACGTCTTCACTCCTAGTTGACAAATTTAAATTTAGTCTTTTGTTCTTTTCCTTTGGATTGTATGTGTGAATTTATTCCTTTCGGTTTGAATTATTGAACACAATTTGATGCCCGGATAAAGTGTGGGTGCATTCATAGCCATGGGAATGTAATTTTGGAAGGAGGTGCTGAGATATTTTTTCTTTATTTATTTTTCAAGGAATGCAGATACAATTTTGCGTTTATACTGTCGGCCTTTGCCACAAACACAATCAGCTTCTGGACCCTCGTAATCATGCGTACAAAATAAATCAGACCACAAAAATCAGAGCATTAGTGCTCTTTCTCTCTAGGTCAGAGCAACAAAAATGAAACTTGCACTCTACATGTGAAAATGTCCCCACTCTTTTGGCAATAGTCAACAGGGTACATGCCAAACATAAATATCATTTTTTTAACAGCATAGCGTTATGGCAGTGTAAGAAAGTTCGTTTCTGGTGTAAGCATCAAAGAGGACCAAAAATCAGAAATATAAAGGGTTTTAATGAGTTCTACAAAGGTAAAGTGAAAAATGAAGCAGAGGACTGTCAGGAAAGGACAGGAAGTGAGAGTCCTGAGGTGTGCCTGTTGACAGTTTTTACAGAGTCTCCCAATTTATGTGTGTGTGCGTATGCATTTGAGAAGGGTCCTTCTTCTGGTCTGCACGGCATCCTGGTAAGATCCACGCGGGTCTGCACAGCATCTTTATGAGTTCCCATGCATCCCCTAGTGTCCACGTGTCAAAATACCAGTTTGATGTAGCGCTGCACTGCTAGAAAATACCTTACAGCAGCAACACATGACTTATCGGTCTTTATCTGGCTGCACTGCCCACATGTGGGTCACTGCTGACCACACCTGTAACCTCCCTGAACCTAATACATCCATGCCCTGGATGTCCACCATCATAATCTGCTCTACAACATTGTCATGCAGGTCTGTGCCCAGCATGTAAAAGCAAGTGGTGCACCAATACTGTCCTGCTCAGTTGAAGACAAATCCAACTCTGTGACAGAGGTTTTCTCACCATCTGAACATTTAGCCCTGCTATATCACCCTCACTTTAACCTTCAAGCAAACAGTTTACTGCAGAAACGATTCAAATAAGGTAGTTTTCAGACTGCCACTAGGCAGGTCGATGTAAAAGAGCACTCCTTTGAGAGCGGTGCTCGGGCCGGTGTGAACCCAACAGTTGGCCTCTAGACCACAGTAAACGGCCGCTTCGAGACCACTTGATAGAGGAGCTCTGGGAGTGGCTCCACCCGCATACTGGAGCGGGACAAGTGCGGTTTGAACGTGGCCAGCCTCGGGCCGACCAACGCAGTTTGCGACGGTAAAACTGCTTGATTTTGAACAAAAAAGTGCTGGGACTAGTCTCCTCCTGCCTCTGTCTGCACAGGTATGCCTGGGTCTGTCTGTGTATCATTCAAAAATCTTTTTCTCCGCCACCACCACTCGACTGTAAATCGCACCAGTGTCTGCTGCAGGTCCTAGCTCGATGAAGCCATCAGGACAACATCATCTGCAAACAGCAGAGGTGAGATCTGTGGTTCCCAAACCAGACCCCCTCTGGCCCCTGGCTGCACCTAAAAATTCTGTCCACAAACACAATGAACAGAACTGGTGACAGAGGGCAGCCATGGTGGAGTCCAACATGCATTGGGAACAAGTCTGACTTACTGCTGGCAATGCAAACACAGCTCCTGCTCCGGTCATACAGGGACTGGACAATCCTGAGCAAAGGGCCCCAGACCCCATACTCCTGGAGCACCCTCCAAAGGACACCACGAGGGACACGGTCAAATGCCTTCTCCAGATCCATGCGTACAGTTCTCACGATGTATTTAGCCACAGGTGAAATAAAAGACCACCTCGTGCAGGGGAAGCGAGAGTGTGTGCAGGTATTCATGGGGCTCTCTCCGCTTTAAGCGCATTGTCATAGAATTAAGTTCTTTGATCAGTTGATGAACTCTTACGAGGGTCACGATGCGTGTTTGGGGTGAATGATGTGTGTGAACAAGGCCGACCCAGAAGTAAAATAACCAGAACTAAATCTAGCATGCACTGTGGTCGCTCCAGAGCCACGAAAATGTGTGAAAACCACCTCAAATTTTGCTCAGGGCAGATGCAGCAACCAACAGCCTTCTTGTGGTTTTCTTGTAATCTAGCAGGAACACCCCAGCACCCCTATTTCCCACAGTTAGGGGTGCGCCTGGGACTTGTCACCAGGTTTGGACACTGCAACTGTTATAAAATCTTAGCACAGTGGTTCTTAACCTTGTTGGAGGTACTGAACCCCACCTGTTTTATATGCACATTCACCGAACCCTTCTTTATTGAATATAAAATATGATTTTTTTTTTCAAATTCAAGACACATGCAGAGGCATGGGGCTCTTTAAATATGTTACTGTCATTACGGTAATGTCCTTCCGTGGTCCCTCGAAGATGTCCAATCAGAGCGTAGTTGTCGCCAGGATCCTCCCAGTCAATGCTGGGGCATCACTTTGGCCGAGTCTCATGCTGTATCTCAGTTCACCAAAGTGCCCTTAAATGCGCCGTAATAAGTCGGATGGGTACTACAATAGGCACATCGAAGGGTGCATTTGTCAAATTGGGACACGGCCGGCTTCTGGAGATGCTCGCAGTCCGCAAATCATATGAGTCGGGTGCGTGTCTTGACCTCCGCTGAACCCCTGAGACTGACTCACCGAACCCCTAGGGTTCAATCGAACCCAGGTTAAGAACCACTGTCTTAGCAACAGAGCTGTGTTTGTTGTTGGGTGATAAGTGATTTTCTGTTTGAGATTTAAGTAAATGGCTAGAGGCCGCACTGCAACTGTTTGATTTGATGTTTCATTACTGTTAATGGCAGTAAATGCAGGCATGGCTGCATCACTTTACCCTTAGTGCAAAAAGGTAAGGAGCCGTTACACTGTAGTTTGAGCAAACAAAAATATACAAATAAAAACAGCTAGCGAAAAAAAATCTATTCAATTGTTTCTATTGAACAAAATTCAACACAATAAAATAAAAATCGCTACATTTGAAGCATTTATAATCTGTTTGAAATACTTATTACATTTTTAAACGGGTACTTCAATAGTTGTTCCGGTATACATCACTAGACTGCACATGTGCACATTAGCTCACTTCCTCATTTAGTGTCGAAGTGTTGTAGTGACTTGCTGCAATGGGATGTCTCAGTTTTGGTACATGTTTATTTCTCTGCTCTCTTGTAATTAAAGGTAAGTTAAATAATATCCATTCATATCCATGCAGTAGTTTGATGTTCAGATGTTAGAGTTGTGACAGTTTCATCAAAGGGCTTATCAATCACATGCAAATGTTTAACAATGTGTGCTTCTTCCTTGTTCACAGTACAGGCAGATATAATCTAGCAGCAACTAGAATGTTAACTACATAACACCACTTTGAAAGCTTAAAGATGCATTATGTCATTTTTTGGTGTGTGTCTCAAATCAAAAGGCAACCCATCTTAATTTTAGGATGCATGTTTTTCAAGATCATAATCTTATAATTAGCTACAACTTCTCAATTCAATTCAACTTTATCTATATAGCATATTTAAAACACAACGGAAACCACCCAAAGTGCTTCACACAAAAGTCGTCTTCTGAGCCGTGTCTGTGGTCTATTGAGAAACACAGTTAGTAAATGTCTAGATGCCATTTGAGGTTTGTTGACCAGAGCTTGGCGTGCGTGCTTTCTGCATGTAGTATTTTAGAGTATTTTATTATTCTGACTATCCACTTATTGGGGTGTGGTGTTGCGGGTGTGTTACTTTGAGTTTAAAATGTGTGAAGACTACTAAAGAAATGTATTAGAATACTCTTCTAATTCTGACCAGTTGAGTAATGGTAAATTATTTATTACACTGATGTTGATGGGCCTCTTTCATGAAGTGTTCTTTAGAGCAAATTTGTGCTTTAGAGTTTCTTACAAACATTTTTGGCATTCACAAAATATTTTCTGAACTGAAAATGTTCTTCTGGAAGAACAAATCCTACAAATCCTAGTCAGAAGCACTCGTAATAACAAACAATCCACAGTTTTAGAATATTATTACTCTGATAACGCAACAAAAAATGTAATTCCTCCATGATTGTTCATGTTATACATTTTCTTAAATTATCTTTTATAAAAATATTACTCTGTGATCTAATAACATTTATGAAGAGTTTTAGAGCCTGTGATCTTTTGTTTTTCTTCTTTTAATAAATTTTTTCAAATACAATGTACAATACATACTATATAAAGATATATAATTTATAAAATAAACAAATCAAAAGTACAGAGTACATAAATTATTATTAATGATAATAATAATGATTATATTATATATTAATAGTCTTAATGGGGAGATAGTTGTAACGCCAGGGGAAGGGTGAAATAGTCAAATGTCACATAAAAAATTTACATTTATAAATAAAAATGTAAAAATTCAATTGTTCCAGGATTTCCAGGGCTCTGACACCTTTATATAAAATATTCACAATTACAGTCTCCTAATGGGTGAAACAAGTGACATACAAAGAGAAAGGTACAGATGGCTTCATACAAAGTTAAATATCTCTTCCAAATTTTGGCTGCATCTCCTAAGAAAATTATAAGTAGGAAATGGCTTAACCCCAAATACCAACGAAATCACGAAAATGACCCACGCACACAGGCTCGACAGCGCCAAATACAAAAATCTAAATTTTCAAATGAATTGGGAGCTGACTCGCATATTTCGCCATATCAAAGCCAAATTTGCACCAGTGATAGAGCTCATGGAGCCAAGCAAAAAAAAGCCAATCATAGTGCTGCCCTAGGGCGGACATGAAGCTGGCCATATTGAATCGAAAATTCGCCAATCTTTTCACTGCATGTATTCAAAATGTATCTACTCCCAGGTTTTTGGTCCAAATGAGCTCAGATTTCACAGGCCACATCTAGACACATGGGGTTTCATAAAACATCCATGTTTTCTCCAAATTCCACACGGTTCGCCCGTACGCCGCCGCCGAAAAACACCTTCATTTCCTGTTTTTTCGATGTCCTCTCACGATTAGGGGCACTGGTCTACAGAGCTCACATTCACATCACATATGTGTGATTGGGGCATGAATGGAATGCAATATTAATTTTAATCAAAATGAACACTATAGCGCCCCCTACCATGGGGGTGAAATGCCAACATTATCGAATTCCTACGAAATTTGGAGAATAAATTGGCTGCAAGATATGGACCAAAAAATAATATTATGGGCATATGTCATTTTTCACGCTTGGCCACCAGGGGTGCAAAGACTCCAAAAAAAAAACCACTTAAAAATTTCTTACACGCACATACATTGGTCAAGACAGCTGAAATTCACATCACACATGTGATATGAGGGCATTAATATTATAAACTATTAATTGTTATAAAAATGTGCACTATAGCGCCCCCTACCCCAGAGGTGAAACGCCAACATTATCCAATTCCTACGAAATTTGGGGAATCAATTGGTGACATGAGAAGAACCAAAAAATGACATTATGGCCATGGGTCATTTTCCAGAGTTGGCCACCAGGGGTACAAAGACTCATTCATGGGGCATGAATGGAATGCAATATTAATTTTAATCAAAATGAACACTATAGCGCCCCATACCATAGGGGTGAAATGCCAACATTATCGGATTCCTATGAAATTTGGGGAATGAATTGGGGGCATGACGTGGATCAAAAAATAATATTACAGGCATAGGTAATTTTTCACACTTGGCCACCAGGGGTGCAAAGACTCCAAAAAAAAATCATTGAAAAATATATGACATGCACATGCATTGGTCTGGACAGCTGAAATTCACATCACACATGTGACATCAGGGCATTAATAGAATGCAGTATTAATTGCAATCAAAATTAACACAATAGCGCACCCTACCATAGGGGTGAATCGCCAACATTATTGGATTCCTACGAAATTCGGGGATTAAATCGGTGGCATCAGAAGAAACAAAAAATTACATTATGACCATCAGTCATTTTCCACGGTTGGCCACCAGGGGTGCAAACACTAAAAAAAAAATCATTAAAAAATTTCTTACTCGCACATACATTGGTCTAGACAGCTGAAATTCTCATCACACATGTGATATCAGGGTATTAATAGAATGCACTATTAATTGTTATCTAAATGAACACTATAGCGCCCCCTACAGTGTTGGTAAAATACACAACTTTGTCCGATTGGCATGAAACTTGGTGAGATCATTATGGGACTCAAAAGGGGCAAAAAAGTTCATTGCACCATACCTGTATTATGCACGAGGTTGCCGGTTCAACGCCGTGGACAGCCATTGTAATGCGATGGCCACACTGCGCCATAGAAACTGTGTGAAGGGGGGCGGATAGCGGCCGTGGGCGCAGTGACCGGCCCCGGGTGGTCGCGTGTGTGGGGGGGGGGGGGGTTGCGCGGGGGGCGAGGGCCATCATTGCCGCTTGCGGCTTTAATTACCTTTATTCTGCCCGGCCCACTTTTTTCATAAAATCAACTAAACTACACTTTCTTTGTGGTGGCACTTCTAGGTATTTTCTGAATTCCGTTCCTTTCAATGGAAAATATAGGAAAAGTTTTGGCGCCAATATATAATATAAAGTAGGCTGATTTGTGTCAATTGTTCAGTGTTTATGTGCAACAACAAGTCAACATTGCACCAATTCTCTGTAAGCTTTAAAACAGTTCTATCGTCCTATAGAACTTATTTACTGCCAAGATATAAGAGAATAAGGTGAATAGAGGTTATGCAGATGATGTCACAACATTCTGCATTTTCAGAATGAGTGGCAACATTATATAAATGTCAATGGTACATTTCAATTTATATTTTCATTTACATAAAAATGTATATGTATTTAGTGAGAAACATCATCTAAACTTCCATATAGGGGCAATATGGGCTTTGCATTATGACGTGTGAAAGAGTGAGCAAGTGAAAGAGGAAGCAGGAGTGCATCTACAGACTAAAAATGTCCAAACACGAGCACACTGTGGGTTATTTAAGTCACTAACTTACTGAAATATGCCACAGCTGTCAGCTTTTTTATCATGCTTTTCACAAGTAGCAGACTCTGGGGGCACATACGAGACAGCTCTCATTACTGATGGGACTTGTGGCTCTTTGGTGTGATCCGTTCACTTCAAAAATCCAATGTGAGAAATCATTTTATCTACAAACTAATCACAGAAAAATGACCAAGACTAAGATGTGTTTAAAATGGTTCAGACTGAGAGTGGGAGGGTATAATCTTTGAAATGATGCATAACCTAAAGAAAACTTTGCACTACAATAATAATGTAGGTAATGTAGGTAACATGGTAATGTTTGACATTATTTGTGAAAATACATAACTTACAATTATGGAGAAATTAGAATTTTGCTTTAAATTATCAGAGTAAAAATATTCTAAAACAGCAGATTTTTTTTTGTTTGTTATGAGTGCTCCTGACTGTTCGTAGGATTTGTTCTTCCAGAAGAATATTTTTAGTTCAAAAAATATTTTGTGAATGCCAATGTCAAAAAGCCTTAAGAACAAAAGTGTTTGTAAAAACACGACATGAAAAGTCCCATTTTTGTCTGTAATGCTCAGAATGTGAAATGTTACTACAGTTTAATAATATATGTAAAAACTAAATATGTTGTTTGTACATGACATTTAAAACAAGAAAATCAAGTCAGCAGTAGTATTCATTGTAGACACACTCACATTTATCACGGACACACACTCTACATCAGACACACTCACAGTTATCACTGATCAAATCTGATTCAGACACACATCAGACACACTCACTTTTATCACTGACACGGACTCTGTATTGGACACATATCAGACACACACATATTTATCACTGATACACACTCTGCATCAAACACACATCAGACACACTCACATTTTTCGCTGATACACATGCTAACTCACACACACACGCATAAGACACACTCAAATTTATCACTGACACACACTGCATCACACACACACATCAGACATACTCACATTTATCACTGACGCACACTCTGTATCACACACACATCAAACAATCATATTTTTCACTGACACACGCTGCATCAGACACACATTAGACACACTCACATTTATCACTGACGCACTCTGCATCACACACACACATCAGACACACTCACATTTATCACTGACGCACACTCTGTATCACACACACATCAAACAATCATATTTTTCACTGACACACGCTGCATCAGACACACATTAGACACACTCACATTTATCACTGATACACACTGTATCACAAACGTCAGACACACTCGCATTTATCACTGATATACACTGTGCATCAGATGTCTGTTATAGACCCTCAGTCATCCAGGTCTGATCCATAGCAAACAACGAAGTTCAAATCTGTCAACTGAACAAATCGTTGTAGGACCGAAGACGTTTCGTGTTCATCCAAGCTGGTTGTCAGTTCTGGTCAGAATGCTGGTGACCACTGCCTTATATCTATCTGACACACACTGCATCAGACACACAGTGCCTGCAGTAGATTTTGTCCACTCCTTGGCCAAAAGAGTGAGACGCTGAAGACGAGGAAAGCGGGCAAGGGCCTTGGTGCGCCTTCGGAGACGCGGCGCTCGCACGTCCTTACCTGGGATTTTCCTCTCTAACGTTTGCTCACTCAGCAACAAGTCAGACGAACTGGCGCTGCTGATGAGGAGAAACAAGGACTTTTCTTTCTCTTGCGTCTTATGCTTCACAGAGACATGGCTCAATGAGCGTATACCGGACTGCGCGCTTCATATGGAGGGATTCCAGCTCCTCCACGCGGACAGACAACGAGGACTCTCCGGGGGAAAGACGAAAGGTAGAGGTGTCTGTTTCTACATCAACAACGCCTGGTGTACGGATGTGACTGTGATCTCCCAACACTGCTCTCCCGCCGGAATATCTGTTCATTAACTGCAGGCCTTTCTACTCTCCACGTGAGTTCACTTCATTCATTCTGGCCGCTGTTTACATCCTTCCGTGCGCGGACACGCACGAGGCCCAGCGCGTGCTCGCGGAGCAGATTCTGAATGTGGAGCGAACCTTCCCGTACTCTTTCTGATCGTCCTGGGGGATTTCAATAAGGGAAATCTGAGCCAGGAACTGCCCAAGTACAAACAGTTTATTAAATGCCCGACGAGAGAGCAGAAGACGCTGGATCACTGTTACACAACGGTCAGTGGAGCCTACAGAGCCGTGCCCCGCGCTGCTCTAGGATTGTCTGATCACGTCATGGTTCACCTCATCCCTGCTCACAAACAACGGCTGAAACTCTCCAAACCTGCTGTGAGGACTTCTAAGAAGTGGACCAGTGAGGCTGTGGAGGAGCTTCGCACCTGTTTGGACACTACAGACTGGGATGTGTTCAAGGCTGCCACAGACAGTTTGAGTACACAGACACTGTGACACACATTCAGTTCTGTGAGGACAGCATCATTCCATCAAGCACCAGGGTGACTTTTAACAACGATAAACCCTGGTTCACACCTAGACTGAGACATCTGAGGAGGGAAAAGGAAATGGCTTTCAGAGCAGAAGATCGTGAAGGCTACAGGCGTTGCAAGTGTGCATTTAGCAAAGAGGTGGAAAAGGCTAAAGCTAAATACAATACACCTCTGGAGCAGCATTTCTCCACCAACGACTCTGCTTCTGTCTGGAGAGGGCTTAGGCAAATCACCTACTACAGGCCCAAAGCCCCTCCCGCTGTGGACAACAAACAACTAGCAGAAAAGTTAAACAGCTTTTATGTGAGGTTTGAGGTCTCACACCCCTCCCCCTCCTCCCTCACCATCATGGACATTACCTCCAAACCCACCTCAGATCCCTCCTCCTCCCCCACTGCGCTCACAGTTTTGGAGCAGGACGTGACTAAGCTTTTTAGGTAGCACAACCCCCGTAAGGCCGTGGGTCCAGACGGTGTCTCTCCTTCCACCCTTAGACACTGTGCTGAGGAACTGGCTCCTTTCTTCACTGGACTTAATGACTACAGACCTGTGGCGCTGACGACTGTAGTCGTGAAGTCATTTGAGCGCCTGGTCCTGCACCACCTCAAGTCTTTCTCTTCCCCCCTCTTGGACCCTCTGCAGTTTGCCTACAGAGTCAATCGTTCTGTAGACGACGCCATCAACCAGCATCTGGACTCCCCGGGAACCTACGCCAGGATCCTGTTTGTGAACTTCAGCTCTGCGTTCAACACCATCCTCCCTGCTCTGCTCCAGGACAAGCTCGCTCAGCTCAATGTGCCTCTCTCCACCTGCAGGTGGATCACAGACTTCCTGACGGACAGGAGACAGCGCGTGCGGCTGGGGAAGAATGTCTCGGACACTCAGACTATCAGCACAGGATCTCCATAGGACTGTGTACTTTCTCCCCTGCTCTTCTCCCTGTACACCAACTGCTGCACCTCCAGCCACGACTCCATCAAACTGGTTAAGTTTGCGGATGACAACACCCTCATCAGACTCATCTCGGACGACGATGAGTTTGACTACAGGAGGGAGGTGGACCAGCTGGTGTCCTGTTGCAGCAGGAACAACCTGGAGCTTAACACCCAGAAGACAGTGGAGATGACTGTGGACTCCAGGAAAGTCACAGCCCCCCTGCCTCCCCTCACCCTGACGGACTCCCCCATCACCACTGTGGACTCTTTCCGCTTCCTGGGCACCTGCATCACCCAGGATCTCAAGTGGGAGCCAATCGTCAGCTCCCTCATCAAGAAAGCCCAGCACAGGATGTTCTACCTGTGGCATCTAAGGAAACGCAAGCTGCCGGTCCAGATGATGGTGCAGTTTTACACGTCCATCATTGAGTCCATCCTCACCTCCTCCATCACTGTGTGGTTCGCTGGGGCCACAGCCAGAGACAGACAGAGACTGCAGTGCATTGTGCTGAGAAGGTGATTGGCTGCAGCCTTCCATCTCTACAGGACCTGTACCTATCCAGGACTCGGGGGCGAGCAGGCCGTATAGCAGCTGACACTTCTCACCCTGGACATGAACTATTTGAGCCACTTCCCTCTGGCAGGAGGCTACGGTCCATTGGGACCAGAACCTCTCATCATAAGAACAGTTTCTTCCCCTCTGCAGTTTGTCTCATGAACACTTTATAATATTTGCACAAAACTGGACTCTTTTTAACACCGGTCACTTTAATAAGTCATGTTTGCACTGTTGTTCTGATGTTGCTATCGTATATATTTTCTACCTTTAAGTATTTTATTTTATTTTTTAAGCATATCTTTTTTAACTTCGTGCATGCTCTTATTTGTATTTATTCAGAGTATTTTATGTTGCACTTTATCACTGAAGTAAGTTCCTAGTTTGTGAACTGTGTTCACAAACGATGGCAATAAAAGGATTCTGATTCTGAGGGGAGGGGCTAAACACACTGAAACTGTAAACAGCTGTTGTCTCCAGTTTCAGCTGAGACTACCCTATTCAGCCCTTAATGACCCTGCTATTGTTCTGGATGGTGTTATAGATGGGGGAGAGATTATGTCTCAGACCCCCATTCCTGTTTAAGGAAGGATTTCTCTTTCCTAACAAAAATAGCTTCTTTAACTCCCCTCTCAAACCATTTCTTTTCTCTGGCTAAGATCTGAACTTCACTATCTTCAAAGGAGTGGTTAGTGGCTTTGAGATGGAGATGTACGGCGGACTGGGGTCCAGAGGAACTCTCCCGCCGGTGTTGGTACATCCTCTTATGGAGCAGCTGTTGTGTGTCTGTTGTGTGTCTGAAAAACATCAGAGAATTTTCAGACAGTATGAGATTCCTGTCTTTTTCAAACCCACAAACACTTTAAAGCAAAAATTGGTCATCCTAAGGACAAAACCCCAAGCCATAAACAAAATAATGTAGTCTACTCCGTTCAGTGTAGTGAAGAGTGCAGTGAGAGAAAACTAAACACACACTCTGCATCAGACACACAGACATACTCATATTTTTCACTCATACACACTCTGCATCAGACACACATCAGACACACTCACATTTATCACTGACACACACTCTGCATCATACACGCATCAGACACAATCACATTCATCACTGACACACACTGCATCACACACAGACACATCAGACATACTCATATTTTTCACTCATACACACTATGCATCAGACACACTCACGTTTATCACTGACACACACTTCGCATCACACGCACATCAGACACACTCACATTTGACATTAACAGAGACTCTGCTTGAGACACACATCAGACACAATCACATTCATCACTGACACACTCCATATCACACACACTCACATTTATCACTGACGCAGACTCTGTATTGGAGACACATTAGACACACTCATATTTATCACTGATACACACTCTGCATCAGACATACTCACTTTTATCTCTGACACACTCTGTATCAAACACACATCAGACAAACTCACTTTTATCTCTGACACACACTGCATCAAACACACATCAGACAAACTCACTTTTATCTCTGACACACACTGCATCAAACACACATCAGACAAACTCACATTTATCACTGACACACACTGCATCACACACATTAGACACACTCACATTTCTAACTGATACACATTGTCCATCAGACAATCACAGTTATCATTGACACAGTCTGCATCACACACTCATCAGACTAACTCAAGTTTATCTCTGACACACACTCAGCATCAGACACACTCACATTTATCACTGATACACATTCTGCATCAGACACACATCAGAAACACTCACATTTATCACTAATACACATTCTGCATCAGACACACATCAGAAACACTCACATTTATCACTGATACACATTCTGCATCACACACATCAGACACACTCACATTTATCACTGATACACATTCTGCATCACACACATCAGACACACTCACATTTACATTCAAACCCTATGTAAAGTCCGAAATTGTGGCAGATGGTAATGTGGGTATGTGTCGCGAGTTTAGCCTAAGTACATGTATTTATTTATATATTTATTTGACAGGGACAATGCAATCTGACACAGTTACAACATGAACATTGCAGCTGATGTGATGCATATAGAGTTTATAGCAAGAGCTAATTCTCAACTCCCGTCCCTGGTTGGGCTTCTCCACAATTCACCAATATGCAAAGTATATTAAAACACCACACCACACATCCTGCCCATGGACCACGCACAGTAAAGCTACCCCCCATGAGACTGTGAGCGACCTCAAAGGGGAATAATAAATAAATGACAAATTATAATGTTTATGCTTCAGGAACTTCTAAGCCATGTTCTAAACCTGTGGCTCATTCATAACAGTCAGGCTCATTCACATCGCTCACGTGCTCGTTCATGTCGTACCATGTGACTGCTCTAACCAATCAGAGCTTGAGTTTAGCCAAAGCTAATGATTAAAAAGTCATGCGTCATTGAACACGGCCCATTTACTTCAGTGGGTGCCATGTTTAGGACCCGTGCTTGCCTGCAGCTTGTTCATGACAGTTGGGCTCATTCATATCACGTAGCCGAAGCTTATATTGAAAAGCGTTTTTTTTTAAGACAACAAACGAATTTTGACCTGAAAAAATGCTTGTGATCTGAAAATAGGTAAAAGTTGACACAATATCGACCTTTGTGAAACCTGTTGGTGCCCTGTCAGCCCCTGTCAGTCACAGAGTGCACTGAAGTATTGTCCGTTTAAAACAACTATGAAAAGGACTGTTGGTAAAGGTGACTATTCATACTAGTATCTGCATCACAAACACACTCCACATGTTACTTAAAAAAATAAAAAAATAATGTTTCTGCTGTCCACTTATGACCCAATAAAGATTTTTTTAAAAGATATGCAAAATTAGAGCACTTAAGAAAAAAGATGTTACTTGTTTTTTTCTCTTCTGTTTCAGGTTCCAGTTCAAAACAAATATTTATACAGACCAACCACAATCTTGAGTTGCATGTCTCAAATAGTCAAATACAAACTGGTGCATTTTTTTGGAAATTCAATACCAGCAAAAATATAATAACAATGTATCCAGATAAGTCCAAATACACAGGTTCTGAATACAAGGACAGAGTGGAGTTCTTGCCTCAAAATCTGTCTCTGATACTGAAAAATCTCCAGCTCAACGACACTGGGTGCTACACAGCTGTGGCATCTAAAGATAAGGATAGCATACTCGATACATTTTTCATCACAGTTGAAGGTGAGTTCAAACATATGTCTATAATAATCACAAATACAGAGATAAATCTGATCAGTTCCATGTTGTCTCCACAGCCCCAGTGACTAAAGTAAACCTCAGCCTGGACTCTGTGTCCAACAGCTCAGAGTGTAACTTCACTGTGAGCTGCACAACTGAGGTCTACAACATCAGCCGCTCTTTCACCTGTGACACGCAAAGCTGTGAGCCCCACCCACAAACACCTGGACCCACTGAGCAGCCCCACCCACAAACACCTGGACCCACCTTTCTAGACCTGAAAAGGTCCAAGGATTCAATCATCTGTAACCATAGCAACCATGTCAGCTGGACCATTGTCACCAGGAACTATCGAGAGTTGTGTCCAAAAGGTAATGAGGCAAAAGCAAATCTGTAAACGTATAATGCTCATTTATGCTCGTGCACTTTGGAGGCACATACAGATACACAGATATAAAAACTGCACCTGTGGGCACATCTATATTTGTTGTTTTGTTGGTCTATTTCTTACATTTTGGCCAGTTCTCTAACTGTCTTTGGGCGCTCTGTGGTGGACACAGAACACAGACTTGACATTAGAAATGTTTTGGAAGTATAAATGCAGTGACTATTACTATGCCTAGAATGCATGGATCATTTACGTTGAGAAAATTGAGCATAAATGAGCTCTATGCTGTGTTCCAGTTGTCCTTGGAGGTCAGATCTCAGAGTTAAACATTGGATGTGCATTGCAGTTGAAGTCAGAAAAAACAATGGCCGGTATATTACAATAGAGCTTTTGTTGACATTATCTCCGTGTACACACAAGCAACATTGGCATAATGGTGTCTAAGAGCAAATTTATAACTGCAGAGGCTCAACCGCTGCAGGAGCATGGTCACCGAAGCAGAGAACTATAGGCAAAACAACACAAGTACCATCAAAATTTCAACTGTGGGGTAACTGAGCAGAGCCATGCTGGATTTTCTAACTCGGGCTCCGAAATGTTGAAATTCTGAGATCGCAGGGTGGTCCATATGTCATTTGACGTGGTGGAGGATGTACTTTGTTGTTGCTTAAGTAAAAGTACAGATATGGAGCAAAAAAAAAAAAAAACCTCAAGTAGATTTTTTCATGTGATACAATTTTCTTTTACTTAAGTAAAAGTATTAAAGTATCTTTTTAGAAATAGACTTAAAGAGTAAAAAGTAAAAGTATTTTGTGCAGACTTTGAGATTTAATGAAGCTTCAAATGTGGTGATTCTGATTTCAAGATTTCAGCTGAATTTTTTAAAATAGAAACATAGCAAAAGACAAAATTTAATCTGTCAACTGGACAAATCATTGTAGGAGTGAAGACATTTCTCTGCTCATCCAAGCTGCTTTTTCAGTTCTGGTCAGATTACTGCTGGACACTGCATTATATCTGTCTGAAGGGAGGAGCTAATTACAGTGAAACTGTAAACAGCTATTGTCTCCAGTTTCAGCCTTAACGACCCTGTTAAACCGTTAATGGCCTATTCTTCTTTTCGTTTGCTTTGGGTCTGAGGATGAAATCACAGATCTGTGAGAGATTATGTCTCATGCTCCCATTCCTGCTCAAGGAAGGATTGTCTTTCCTTAAAAAAAACAGCTTCTTTAACTCCCCTCTTAAACCATTTCTTTTCTCTTGCTAAGATCTGGACCTCACTAACTCAGACAATAATAAAATATACTTTTGCTTTTCAGTACAATTACAAAATGTAGTGGAGTAGAAAGTACAGATAGTGCTCTCAAATGTACTGAAGTAAAAGTAAAAAGTATCCCGTTTAAAATCTATTTAAATAAAGCACAGATGCCCCAAATTTATACTTAAGTACAGTACTTTACTACCTTTACTTCATTACATTCCACCACTGATCATGTACAAGTCGGACCTCGAAAAATCCTACCTCTGAATATGACTGGAAGACTCCTCCTCAGCTTTTAAATGTTAAGAGTGAAAAACTAACACGTATCTTGTTCTCTTTCTGCCATCAGGACACCAGACTGTTGCGTTATCCACACCCTGGACTGTTGTTCTTGTGTTTGCTTGTGTTTTCTTTTTGGTCTTTGCTGTAGTCTGTGTGCGTAAAAGACAACGGCGTGAGTATTAACCGTTACCTTAAACAAACATTACATTACTGTTTGGCATTTTCACCTCTATCCACAGCACCAACCTGTATTCTCTGCTTTTCTTACAGAGAATAGAGTGACCATTCCACAGGTAAGATTATCCTATTTCTGTTTTACAACAATATAACAACTGCATAAATTAGTGCACAGTAACAACTTGGTCTCCCAGCATGCAGCCTGCTCTGTCCTGACACAGGGGTAGAGGCAGTGCGCACATGTGCTACAGTGTGTGTCACACCAATTACAGCCTCTGTGCAACAGGTACAAAGTGGAACCCTAATATTGTACATGGAAATGAATGTTGATAAAATAAAAAATATATATATTTACAAGGTTATTCAAAAAAGAAAATATGACAAAATAAAACGTTATTCAAAAAAGAAAATATAACAAAATAAAACGTTTTATCACTAATAAGAGAATGTTCACAAAAAAAATATTTTGCTACACATGCACGGACATCAGCTTTTGTTTCTTTTATTAAGTCACTTTAGATCAATATTGCAATTTAAAATGTCCAAATTGTAGCATAATGATCCACCGTTGTCATAGATTATAGCTATAGAGTGACACAAGTAGAATACAGGGGCATTCCATGAAGCAAGCTGAAGAGAAAGCCTGGCTTCTATGAGCAGTCCAGACTTGTCAAGTCCTCAGTTCAGTTCCATCAAAGACATCTGGTCGGGACCAGGCTAACTGTCAAGATTGTTTTAGCTTTGTCTCGAAGAATGTCAAAAGAATCAGAATCAAAATATTTTCGTAGCATTTTCATTGGACATTCAGTTGTGACTAAACATGTTCAATTGCAACCACAAAGTGCTCAGAATGAGCAATAAAAATGATTCCATATTAAGTTTTATAAATCAGGGGGCTAACTACCTTTACAATTGCCACCACTGCAACCAGCATCATATGAATTGTGTTACTTTTGGTGTAACATACATCTTTGAGCAGAAATGGTGGACTGAAGTTTAATCTAGGGACCTAATGACCCATATTGATGTTCAGTTACACTCTGAACCTGGACTGGAAGATAAATTCCTAATAACTGAAGACAGTTCCGTCAGGTTGAAAATGGCTTCTGTGTCGTAAAGCCAGGTAAATGGGACCAAATAGTGCAGTATTCGGGAAAGGTTTACAGTGTTCATTTACAATTAATGGATAAAAGTACAATAGTGCGGGTTGATCTGGCGGGAAGCAGGAGGCTGGGTGCGGGCGGCGCAACGGGGCTGACAGGGCGGACAGCGCCGGGAAGGGGGGGAACAATACAAGGGACTGGAACGAAGCCGGGAGCACAGGAGCTGGGAGGAACCAGGGAGCGGGATCTGAAGAGCAGCATACAAAAATCCAATGAACAAGGTAACAGCAAGCAAATACAAAAATAACTAGAACAAGCTAGGTAGTCACGTTGACACGCGGACAATCTGGCACAGAGTGTCTGGTCCTGGCTCCTCTTATCCACAGCAGGTGGCAATGATTGTGCTGATGAGCTGCAGGTGCGCGCGGGAGGAGCCAGGGCTCAGCCCAGCTCCGGCTCCGGCAGGTGGGGGAGGGAGAGAACAGGGTAGGAAGCAAGACCAGGACCGGGAATGTACGGATCGTGACATTCTGAATGGGATCTCAAAAAACAGTGTCCAGATGATTACAGTTGAAACCTTCTCAACATTACATACAAAAAGTGCATCAGAACAACTCTGCTGCCTTTTGTTGGTCTGTTCACCAATCCCAATATTGCAATATGCTTTAATATAGTATTTGCCTGTGTCTCACAGGCTTCCTCTACGCAGCCTCTTCAGGACAGAGTTTTGGAGGAGGCTCCATCCTCCATGTACAGTCTTGTGGGATCCCACACTGCCACGGCTCCTGCCACGGCTCCTGCCACGGCTCCTGCCACGGCTCCTGCCACGGCTCCTGCCACGGCTCCTGCCACGGCTCCTGCCACGGCTCCTGCCACGGCTCCTGCCACGGCTCCAGACCAGAAGCCCGAGAGCCTGTATGCCACAGTGGACAAGCCCCCTCGACACCAGCACTAGCATACACCCTGATTGTGAAGCGTTAGTATGAATCCATTTTCCTGGGTGTGGGTGGAGGAAGTAGAGGCCTGATCAGGGATACTCAGACTTTGGTACTACTTTATTAATAACTATAGCTTAATTAACCTTAATAAACCCTGAAGAAAAACTTAATTAATAATGAACAAATGATTTATTAAGAATGACTATTAATAATAGCTAATAACTACTTAATTAAGGGGTTAGAAGCATAGACTGTATAGAAAGTGGACTATGGCAGTGTGATGTCACCCATAGCATTTGGCTCTAGTCAAATTACACTCTTCAAGGCTAGTGGTTATATAGGTGAATTTGAAGCCGAGTCCATATTTGGAATTCTGACCAAAGGGACCACTTGCACCACTGGGTTGGCGGCAGCAGGTGCTTAGCAACACTGTTAATCAAACCTGTTGCTAACGTTAGTGAGAGTGACAAAATAGTGAAACAAAAACACCAGGATCATGTAAAGCGGTTCAATACGGACATTTTAAGACCAAAATGCAGCAGCAGTAGTTACAGAGAGAAGGGACACAGGGATGGGATCTCCCCTGAACAACGCCCAGTGGGACCTCTCCTGAACACCTCTCCCGGAACACCTCCCCTGAACACATCCTCTGCTTGTGTACAGATCTCTCTATTTGCCTAGCAACAAAGTACATCTCCCACATGTTCAGAGTTAAACATGGGGAATCAGTGTGTCAGTTATGAACAGTCTTCCTGAAGATGTAAGACAGGCCTCTACTTTAACAATGTTAAGAGCCAGGCTCAAAAGGTTCTGTTTATCTGTACATATGACTGAAAGGGTTTTATTCTGCACTCTTTTCTTTTAATGTTCTTTTAGTGCTCTATTTCTGGCTACTGCCACAGCTGTTCCATAGCCGTCTGTCGTTATTTTCTGTGACCTGGGAATATTTGAGGCAACTTACATGGCGCCTATCACTATTTATGGCACCTGACGTTGTCATTTTCTAGCTGTGATTTGTGATATACTGTGGTATTTATATATATATATATATAAAATTTATATAATATATATAAAAAAAATTATATAATATATAAAAAAATATATAAATAGTCTATAATTGACTACATCTGTCTGATGCAACCTGTTTAATTTAATTATATGTTGCACATGTGACGACAGAGGCAAAAACTTGTGTGCAACAGGTTGACTTTTATTCAAACACAGAAAAACAGCTGCTTCTCCGGACTGACTGTAAACACAGCTTACACTGTACTTCTTCCTGTATATGACTGTGCAGACTTACTTTTGTAATTCCACAGTTATGTGCAGTCACTTCTGTTATATGTATTTTAAAAAAGAACAGTAGGTTCACCCTAAACTAAAAATGTAATACAAACAAGTATTGAAATTATTTTGTACCACCAGTTGACTTGAAATTACATAGGCAATAAAGACAGTAATTAAAATATATGGCTTAAAGATCTTTACAGTCATGACCAGGAGAAGCTAGCAGTATTAGCAACTAAGCTAGCTCCAGTTAACAACATTAAGATTCAAGACAACAGATGAATCTCAAAATACAACTTGGGATACTAAAACATATTCCTATACTTATATGAGTTTCCTATATTGTATATTATATCATGCTTGTGCACTTACCCCACCTGTAAAAACAGAAAAACTGCTTTTGTGAGTAAACTCCAGACCAAGAAGTCAGTCTGACTTTACTGGTATTACATCTGTAACTAAATAGTAAATGTGAGTAAGTTCCACACATAACTGAACCAAAATTCCAACATTCCAAAAGTTATGGAGGGGGTAAATGCCACAGAAGGTAGCCTCGATCAGTCATGACCAAATTCTAGTCCCTAGGTAAAAATCTTCTTGGGGGGCCAGCACTACATATTCTCTTATGAAAAATACATACAGACTTTGATCAGGGAGTTGTACTCTGTTGATTTCAATCATATCTGTCAGACAGGAGTTTTTCTGTGAAATGGGGCAAACCATACTCTAAGGCCTATTCAGACTGATAAGTGCTGATGACATTCAAATATATCTGACAGTGACGCCAATGAGAGCCAGGCCACAGTCAGTCTCTGCATGACTGTCTCAGGGATGTGACCACAGGTAGAGCTATGCAGGACTGTCTCAGGGATGTAACCACAGTCAGAGCAGGACTGTCTCAGGGATGTGACCACAGTCAGAGCAGGACTGTCCCAGGGATGTGACCACAGTCAGAGCAGAACTGTCTCAGGGATGTGACCACAGTCAGAGCAGGACTGTCTCAGGGATGTGACCACAGTCAGAGCAGGACTGTCTCAGGGATGTGACCACAGTCAGAGCACTGCAGGACTGTTTCAGGGATGTGACCACAGTTAGTGCTCTGCAGAACTGTCTCAGGGATGTGACCACAGTCAGAGCAGAACTGTCTCAGGGATGTGACCACAGTCAGAGCAGAACTGTCTCAGGGATGTGACCACAGTCAGAGCAGGACTGTCTCAGGGATGTGACCACAGTCAGAGCAGGACTGTCTCAGGGATGTGACCACAGTCAGAGCAGGACTGTCCCAGGGATGTGACCACAGTCAGAGCAGGACTGTCTCAGGGATGTGACCACAGTCAGAGCAGGACTGTCCCAGGGATGTGACCACAGTCAGAGCAGGACTGTCCCAGGGATGTGACCACAGTCAGAGCAGGACTGTCCCAGGGATGTGACCACAGTCAGAGCAGGACTGTCCCAGGGATGTGACCACAGTCAGAGCACTGCAGGACTGTTTCAGGGATGTGACCACAGTTAGTGCTCTGCAGAACTGTCTCAGGGATGTGACCACAGTCAGGGCAGGACTGTCTCAGGGATGTGTCCAGAGTCAGAGCAGGACTCTCTCAGGGGTGTGACCACAGTCAGAGCAGGACTGTCTCAGAGACGTAACCACAGCCAGAGCTCTCAAGGACTGTTTCAGGGATGTGACCACAGTCAGAGCTCTGCGAGACTGTCTCAGGGATGTGCAGACCTGAGCACAAAATTGCTGAACTTAACTCAAAATAAAACTGAAATTGTGGTGTCTGGCCAAACTAACCCACTGCTTGGGCCTGACAGTGTGAGGTCTTCTGTCCTCTTATTGTCGCTCTGCAGTGAGGATTCTTGGGCTGACTGTGGACTCCATGTTCAAACTGAACAAGCACATTAGCTCTGTCATAAAGTCCAGCTTCTTTCAGTTGAGGCTCCTTGCTAAAGTAAAATCTTCTCCAGGCAAATTTTGAAAAAGCATTTGTACTTCTGTGAGGCTGGACCAGGGCTCCCTGCAGCCCTCACAGAGTGTCCAAAACACGGCAGCTCGTCTGCTGACAAAAACTAAGACGAGACACATCAGGCCTGTGCTGTGTGACCTGTCCTCGCTCCTGTTTCATATCGGGTCAATTCAGTATATTCTCGATTGTGTTTAAATGTGTGCACTCTATGGGTACTCTTTATTTGAGGGTTACTGCAGCCCTACACTTTATGGTTTTATTGTTCTTTGCCTTTGTGTCATATTTTATATATTTTTGTTTTTGTTGACTTTTATGTGAAGCACTTTGGGCAGCTGTAGTTTGGTAGTTGTATTTTAAATGTGTTATATACAATTGAATTGAATTGTTTGTATTGTGTTTTTAATGTATTTCTTATTCTGTAAAACAATATGAATTGTACTATACAAATAAACTTGCTTTGCTCACAAGTCAATTTCGTGTAATACAACCCCTTTAAGTTGGTTGTGTCCTACAGGTTCTCAAAAGAGGTCAAAGAGGTCACAAGAGGGCGTTCATCCGAGAGAACCATTAGAGGATATTTTAAAAATCTGCATATTGAAAAAGTAAAACAGCTATTTAAAAGGTTTCCAGTGGATGTTCAACCAGCAGATGAAAGCTTATTTTTGCAGTGTGCAGTTCTGATAGTGAAAGGAGGTATTATGACAGTAGTTGAGGAAAAAGTGAATACTGTGGAGCATGTAGTGATGCAATCAGGTGCTCATCAAAGATCCTTTGGAAACATGCAGCAGAAAAAGGAGAAGAATGATCCAAGACACTCTCATATGTAACTAAAAATCCTTTATTTAAGGGACATACCGATGTGTTTCAGGCAAGCAGTAGAAAGTACCAGGTAACAGATGGTATTAATAGTGATGATAGTCACATGATGCAGTCACATGACAAGGTTAATGGATCTTTCATAAAAAGAGTCTGAAAACAATTACATGAATGACATGAACAAAGATGATTAGAGGAGGAAAGAGGAATCAGGAATCATGGAGAGAGATGTGCTGCTCAGTCTGTTTGTTCCTGTGTTACAACACAAGTACAGACAGCTGACGGCATGAGCTGTAGTTCCACAGAATACGTTTATTTACAGCTGTGTTCAGTCCTGTTTGGTCCTGTGTTTCAGCACATATACAGTGATGAGCGCTGACAGCATGAGCCACAGTCCCACAGAATACATTTATTTACAGTGGTTCATCTTTGAGATGGAGATATATAGCAGACTGGGGTCCAGAGGAGCTCTCTCAACAGTATTGGTACATTCTCTTATTGAGAGGCTGTTCCGTTTCTCCAGTGTAACACTCACTGCACTCTTCATTACACTGAATGGAATAGAACACATTACTTTGTTTGCAGCTCGGGATTTTGTCCTTTGGGTGAACCAGTGAGCAGCAAAACTTCACAATAACTTTTTGTCCAGTTAACAGAATAGATTTTTTCTTTTACTATGGATCATACCTGGACTGTTTTTTGGTTGTGCTGCTTGGTTGTTCTTGTATTGTTTGCTTGTTATATTTTGTTGTGCTGCTTACTTGTTGTATTGTTTGGTTGTTGTGCTGCTTAGCTATTGTGTGTGTTTGGTGGTTATTTGGCTGTTGTATTTTGTTGTCCTGGTTGGACAGCGGTTCTTGCATTGTTTGCTTGTTGAGTCATTTGGTTGTTTGTTGTTCTTGTATTGTTTTCTTGTTCTGTTGGTTGTGTTCCCTTGTTATAGTTTCATTCTTGTGTTGTTTGCTTGGTTGTAGTTGTTTCTAGTTACCTTTTAAACAATTTTGAACATCATTTTAGATCAGCATTTTGTATAAATTAAACAGGTTAAACCTAAATTGAGTAGTTTTAAACCAGTTTCTGTTGTGAGTTTGTGTTTAGGAAAGAGCAGGGACTGCGTGACACACATGTGGACTGGGACGAATGGGACTTCGGCTGTACTCAGTATCGCACATAGCACAATTCATACAAAGTCATTCAAAGTATTTTACAGAACAATAAAGACATTAAAATCACCATACAAAAAAAAAAAAAAAATCTTTGAGAAGAGTGCAGCTATTTTCAATTTAAATTGCAATGCCACCTAGAGTTAAGGAGTCCAGGGCTCCGTTCTAAATTGCAGGTAGGTAGTGGTAGGTCATTTGAAGCCGAGGCATCGAAGCTTGTACCGAGTAATAGGTGGCGTGTCAAATGAAGCCCTGCTTCGAGGCTTGAGTCAGATTGCTAAAAAACATGTGACCGGCGTAAAGCGAGGCCTCACACTGGTCATGTGACTGGTTTAGGCTACGTGTCACTTCTAAATAAAAGCGCGCAGCACCTCACGGTTCGTTGTGGGTGTCGTAGGTTGGTTGTAGTTTGAGCGACTCAGTGACAGATAGTAATAAAGTGTTAGGCATAAAGCGTTCCTTCACTCATAATTTGTTAATTCAGTATACTTAGAGAATCGTGTTGGGAATGGCAATGAAACATAAAGTACAATTTAACAAGTGAAGACATTCAGCAATTGATAAAAAGTTACAAATCTATCACAAAATTGCCATGGAATAGGTGGCACGATGTTGCTAATGATGTGTCTAACCTGGCAAACACGGAGCATGTAGGTCTGGAAAGTAAAATGTTGGGGGATCGAGATTTGCTGCTCTATTACTGAAAAATTTTATCATTAATGTCAATACAGAATTGTCTTACAGACAAAATAACTTTTACTTTAATAAAATACGTTTTTATTCAGTGTAAGACACTACCACTTTACCTGCTTCACTTGTTTATGACCACAACATGTTGCACACTTGCATATGCTTGAGATTCCCAAAACGCACATGATCTGGGAATGCGAGGCTTCGCTTTTGTGAACATGACGTCATCGCTTCATTTACGGTGTCGCTTTACCCACGCACTCCCATATAAACCACTTTCTTTCACTTTACATTCACATTCGCTTTATTAAAACTTTGCTTTTGAAGCTTATATTTTTAGGACTGGTAGAAGTTCAAATGAGCCAAGTTTAGTTTACGGTTCGAGGTTTGTAAAAACTGCTAAAGTAGTTTAGTAATTTTAAAGTGGTTCAGTTCTGATGAGTTGTATAAAAGCAACACAGGCACAGACAGTCTTTAGAAACGTGTTGGATTGTGTTTGCGCTTGTTAGGCCCGAGCCCCTACAGGGCGTAGGGCCTATTGCTTCCGCAACGATGAGTGCGAAGCAGCACCGCGACCTTGCACAGACTCCTGTGTCCTAGCAACCCATACCGTAGGCATGGGTTTGCATATTTGTTGTTGCTAGCATGCCAGCGTCAACATTGAGTCAATGGGCGAAGCCCATTGACTCAATGTTGACTCAATGTTGACGCTGACGCAGCACGAAGCGCTCATGTTCCCAAACACACTCCTGGCATTGAGCCCTATCCAAGCACCCATGCCGCAGGCATGGGCCATACTTGTTACTGCTAAAATGAATGGAAGTCAGTGGGAGGTCAATGGCGGACCCCGACGAATGACGAGCGCTAACGCGCTCGTCATTCGCCATTGACCCCACGGTGACGTGGGGAAAGTCGAGAGCTTTCAAAAAACGTATAATATGCCATTGTAATGTTATCGGATATATTGTTTTTGCTAAAAATATTATTATTTTTTTTATTTATTTTTTATTCTTCTGCTCTTTGAGCAGTAATTTGACCCCCTGAACATATTCAAAAACTCACCAAATTTTGCCCAAAATTCAGGTCTGGCGAAAAATTAATTTTTTTATGTGGTGCATCATTGGGCATAAAAAAATGGCGCGACAGCGCCCCCTGCAAAAGTCAAAATACATTGCGTCAATGGGAGACGTCCCGACGTCAACGTTGCCGTAGAGCCACGAAATTCGGTACACGCATTGTTCAAGTGATGCCAAAAAAAAAAAGATTATTATGGCCACGCCCTCGGACGCACCGGAAGTCGGTCATCTTGGATTGAAAATTCCAAAATGCCGAGTCAGCGTTTTCGCTGACGTCGCATTTTCGTCAACTCCTCTGAAGGCGCTTCACCTGCAGGGCTGAAATTGACTGTACACCATCTAGACAAGTGGGGCATCAAAAGTTATCCAATTTATGATGATCCCTATAACGGTTTCCGTGCGGCGAAGCCGCAAATTTCCATCGGAATTTTTGCAATTTTCAAAAGTCCAAATTTGCTCCCGTTTGCGCATGCAAAGTCCGATTTGGCTCAAATTCGAATCAGTTGTAAAACTTTCGGGCCTAAAGCTACTCATTATCACAGAAACTAAATTGGCGCGATAGCGCCCCCTACAGAACATCTAATAAATTTGTATGGAAGGCCAAAAATTTAGTTTTCCCAAATGTTACCAAATTTGACACAAAATTCCATTGGGTTATCCCAATCAATAAAGTCAATCAGACCCATGTGTTTTTTTGCACCGTGTTGCCATGGCAATGCACCAAAGTGCCAATGTTATCCTAATGGGAAACCTTCCAATTTTTCCCATTCATGGGAAAAATATTAGTTTCATGGAATAATGTGAAATTTGGCACCATGACTCTTCATGTCATCCTGATCAAAAAAGTCAATCAGACCCAAGTCATATTTTTCACTGGGTTGCCATGGTGATGCGCGAAAGCGCCCATGTTATCCTAATGGGAAAATTTCCAAATTTTTGTACATTTCAAAGTCTTATAACGACTTATTACCGTCAACAACGAACATAAAATTTGGCACAGTGATTCTTCAGGTCGTCCCCGACAAAAAAGTCCTGCGGGCCAAGTTTGTATTTTGCACGGTGTTGCCATGGCGATGCCTGGAAAACCCATGTTTTTGCATTTTGTGCATCAGCACTTCCAATGTGTTTTGACTTGTTTGGTGACAAGTGCAGCCCAAAGCCGCAATAAAAAAGGGACAAGTGGCGCGTTAGCGCCACCCACAGGGAGTGCCGGGTCGGCCGAGTGCGAAGCACGGCCCGCGAGGGCCGTTCGATGCCGCTTGCGGCTTTAATTTTACATTGAAAACCTCGCAATGAAAATTCCAATTTAACTTTAAAAACGTTTCATCGCTCTCACTAAACACATGTATTGAAAAGATGAGCTACTCATTCTTTAGCATGTATTCAGTGTGGCGAATACATTGAGCGTTTGCCTGCCACGCAGAGGATTGAGAGCTCGAGACTTGGGTTACTCAAATCATACTTCGAAATATAAATTATACTGTAATAAGATGATCGCATGCAAAAAAAAAAAAAAAAAAAAAAAATAGTGCACTATTTGTGTGATTTTCTCAATAAAAAGGTATTTTATTTGCTTAATGACAGTGCATCACTTGACATGCGTACACTTTTTTGGCCACAAGATGGCAGAGCCGAGCAATTACACTCTGGGCGAGGCATCGACTCTTGTACTGGTACAATTGGCTGAAAGCCTCAGGTGGTTCATGAGGCTTCAGTTGGCCATCACTACAGGTAGGTCACAGGGGTGAGCATAGAATTAAAAACCACAAGTGCAATTATTAAACATTTATTACAACAAGAGTTAAAAGACAATAAAACGCTTTCTATAACAATGTCCACGGAGGAAAAGTCAAATATCTGTAACCCAGGCGGCCACGATGGCGGTGGGATCCCCTTCTTACTCCCGGCTCCTCAAGGCTACACCGCTGTGCGGACCCGCACTGGACGGCGATAAAGCCGTCCAATAGTAATTATACACGCCGTAGAAGAATCAATCTGTCCTCACGTTCCGCGCCTTCTCCAGCCGCCGTGCTGCGTCACTCCGGGTATGCGCCCATGGCTCCTCCGGATCACCCCGGTGCCGTCGCCACGGGTCCCAGCTTCAGCCCACAACTCGCACTCTATGCTCAGGCTGCCCTCGTCTGCGCTTCAGCCCCGTATCTCGTTCCCCCGTACGTCTTTCCTTTCCCCTGTTCCACGTGCTACTGACCCCGCAGTCCATTTATCGGGCCCTCTTTAAGGTTAATTTGGAACAGGTGCACAGCATCGATGTCCTTCCCCTTGTGTTTGGCCGAAAGGGTGGAGCCACGCCTCAAAAGTCATCCAATCAAAATCACAACATGCAACAAGAGCAGACAATCAGGAGAAAACATGCAAATCACACAAAACAAATACCGAACATAAAACATAGGCCATATCCCCACAGTATGATTTAAAATGTAATCATTACAACTACATGGCTAGAATAAAACTCAATTCCAAGTAGAAGCACAGGTTTTAATATCTAGGCAAGGCAAGACAAGTTGATTTGTATAGCACAATTCGTACACAAGGTAATTCAAAGTGCTTTACAGAATAAGAAAGACATTAAAATCACACAAATCAACATAAATAATCACAAATAATCATCATAAAATTGCCATTAAAAAAGAAGAGTGCAGAATAAAAACCTTTATAAAAACCTTTCAGTCGTATGCACAGCTGAGCAGAACTGTTTTGAGCCTGGATTTAAACATTGTCAAAGTCGAGGCCTTCTCACATATTCAGGAAGACTGTTCCAGGTTTTAGCTGCATAAAACTTAAATGCTGATTCCCCATGTTTAGTCCTGACTCTGGGCACCAGCAGGAGGCCGGTTCCTGAAGTCCTCAGTATGTGAGATGGCACTAACATGTCAGAGATGTACTTTGGACCTAGGCCATGGAGAGACTTATACACAAGCAGAGCAGCTTTAAAGTCTATTCTTTGAGCTACAGGAAGCCAGTGCAGAGACCTGAGCACAGGACATATGTGCTCGTACTTCCTGGTTCTAGTCAGGACCCGAACAGCAGCGTTCTGAATGTACTGCAGCTGTCTTAATGCTTGTTTGGAGAGGCCAGTGAGCAGGCCATTACAGTAGTCTAACCTACTGGAGACAAATGCATGGATAAGTCTCGCTAAGTCTGGCTTTGACAGTATACCTTTGATTTTTGCAATGTTTTTTAGGTGGTAAAAAGCTGCAGATGTTATTGATTTGATGTGGCTGTTAAAGTTCAAGTCTGAGTCAATTATTACCCCAAGATTTCAAGCCTGAGTTGAAGGTTTTAGAGAGAGAGACTGGAGGTGACTGCTGACACTTTCTCTATGTTTCTGTGGGCCAAGGACGATGACTTCAGTCTGAGTTTAGCAGAAGAAAGTTGTTTTGCATCCACACACTGATCTGTTGGATGCAGTGGCTGAGTGAATCCACTGGTCCATATTCACCTGCTGCCAGTGAAAAATAGATCTGAGTGTCATCTGCATAGTTGTGGTAGGACACATTATTGCGGCGTATTAACTGCCCTAATAGCAGCATGTAGAGATTGAACAGCAGGGTCCCAGGATTGAACCCTGGGGCACCCCACCGGTCAGGGGCATTTTATCTGATATACATTTTCCAATATCAACAAAGTACTCCCTGTTTTCTAAATAGGACTTGAACCAGTGTGGTGCCGTACCTGAGATGCCCACCCAGTCCTCTAGTCTCTGCAAGAGGATCCCATGATCCACAGTGTCAAAGGCAGCACTCAGAAGGACTAACAGGATCAAGACTGAGACTTTGCCTGCATCAGTGTTCAGGCGGATGTCATTTGTCACCTTGATAAGAGCAGTCTCAGTGCTGTGGCGGGGTCTAAAACCTGATTGGAAGACATCAAAGGAGTTGTTAATTTCAAGGAAGGTAATAAGTTAATAATCTACTCAGAAAAGTACAATTATGTCAAAAACCTACTCCATTACAGCAACGTGAGTATTTGTAATGAGTCACTGTCCCCTTAACAATGATAAAACCACAAAAAACCTGTCACATGCACTTTATCTACAGCTGCGTTCAGTCCTGTTTGTTCCTGCATTCAATCCTGTTTGTTCCTGCGTTCAGTCCTGTTTGTTCCTGCGTTCAGTCCTGTTTGATCCTGCATTCAGTTCTATTTGTCCATGCGTTCAGTCCTATCTGTCCATGTGTTCAGTCCTGTTTGTTCCTGCCTTCAGTCCTGTTTTTTCCTGCATCCAGTCCTGTTTGTTCCTGCGTTCAGTTCTATTTGTTGTTGCGTTCAGTCCTGTTTGTTCCTGCGTTCAGTCCTGTTTGTTCCTGCGTTCAGTCCTGTTTGTTCCTGCATTCAGTCCTGTTTGTTCCTGCGTTCAGTCCTGTTTTTTCCTGCATCCAGTCCTGTTTGTTCCTGCGTTCAGTTCTATTTGTTGTTGCGTTCAGTCCTGTTTGTTCCTGCGTTCAGTCCTGTTTGTTCCTGCGTTCAGTCCTGTTTGTTCCTGCATTTAGTCCTGTTTGTTCCTGCGTTCAGTCCTGTTTTTTCCTGCATCCAGTCCTGTTTGTTCCTGCGTTCAGTTCTATTTGTTGTTGCGTTCAGTCCTGTTTGTTCCTGCGTTCAGTTCTGTTTGTTCCTGCGTTCAGTCCTGTTAGTTCCTGCGTTCAGTCCTGTTTGTTCCAGCGTTCCAGCACATGTACATTTATGAACACTGACAGCATGAGCATCAGTCCCACAGAATACAGCAGAGACTTCAGTAGGCACACACTCCTCCTCCACACCTCCTCTGGGCCTGGGGTCACACAGAGACAGGTTACTGTACTTATTTCACTCAAACATGATTACTTTTGAGAAATGACTTAAAATCTTGTCTATTTTTTCCTAGTATTTTTGATTTTGGTGAAGTTTATAATGAGATTGTTAAGTGATAATGTCACTTGCGGGTCCATTTGGTTTAACTACTGAGTTCTAGCTTTGTTTTTCATCAAACAAGAAATAAATGTATATTTAACCACAAATACTCTCTCAGTTCAAAATCCTTCAGTTGTCTTAAAAACTGCTTTTTAATCTTTAGCTTTGGCTCGCTCTGCATTGCTCTAGCTCTGAGAATGTGTGCAAGAAAAGCACTACTGCACATAATCATTACCCGGCTTGGCACCTTTGTAATTTAACCCATTAAAATCTTTTAAACGTGTTTATTATGTCTTCTGTCTGCTGAAAACATGTATTGCTAAGCTTAAATGTATTCATGTTCAAGTTTCACAATTTCACAGTTTATTCTCAGTAATAGAAACAAAAACAATCGTATTTGACCACAATCATAAAAGTTAGCCGTTTTACTTATGTAGGCAGACTTAACTCAGTCCTGCTCCGCCTTCTTATGTTTATTAACAGTTTAAATACACAGGTTTTGTGGACTTTGAGCAAGCATTTACCAGTAAAATTGTTTGTATTCCAAGAGTAAATTTAATCAAACGAATCTCAAAAATTAGATGTCCAAACTACAATTACCATTGCAACTTCAGCGCTTGCGCCAAAGTATCTGGGCATGCTCAGTTTGGAAAATGCCCAAATTGGGCAGTTACACTGACGACAGTTTAGCCTATTTATCCCATTGACTCAAAGTGACAGCCGTGTTTGAACTCTGAGGCTTGGGTCCTACCTGTCTGACCTGTATCATCTGTATCACCTGTCTAAACTGTCTCACCTGTATCACCTGTGATGATGCACATTTCATGTATGTCTTTGGTGTCAATGGTCCAGCTGACGTAGTTGGTATGGTTACAGATGATTGACAGGTTGGACAGGTAAAGGTGCAGAGAATCCAAAGTGGGCATATCCAAAGTTACCATGTCCAGAGTGGGCGTGTTGTGGGCGGGGCTCCTCACAGCTGTGTGCGTCACAGGTGAAAAAGCAGCTGATGCCGTAGAGCTCAGTTGTACAGTTCACAGTGAAGTTACAGGACTCTGAGCTGTTGGACACTGAGACCAAGCTCAGCTTCAGGTGCACAAGACGATGGGCCTATGGGAACACACAGATCACATTTCTATCTGCATTTGTGAGATTATTATACATAGGGTGCAAGTAAATGATTCCTTGCTAATTAGAAGGGTTTTGTGAGGACCTCCCCTCATTGCATTATTGCTATATGATTGTTGTGTGTCACAGGTCCAGGTCCAAGGCACATCAATTGATATGTTTAAATGCAATTTCTCATAGTGAAAAAATTGTGAAGAAAACCCCAACATAGATATCAACTCAATTCTTGCTGTGCAATTAGGGCATGGTACAAGATACAAGATACAAGATACATTTAAAAGTTTGGTTCTATCACCTTGCAAATTAAAGTTATAGGCATTTTCATTTTTTTTACTGCTCCAATCGCATTTTCAGGAGCTGAACAGCTCTTTAGACTCTTTTAGACTTCACAATACTTTGATATAAGTGATCAGAACAGTTCTTTCATACGTTGGGGGTTCTAAGTAAAAATGAATGGAATCCAGCAGCAAACTCACTCATAACTAAGTTGATGTGTGCAGGGCACTCAAATGACTTTAAGCAGAATCCAATGCAATTTCCCATAGGCACCCAGAACTTAAAAAGTAAAAAATAGATATCAACTCAATTCTTGCTGTGCAAAATAGGGCATGGGGACTTGTACAACATACATTTTAAAGTTTGGTTCTATCACCTTAAAAAACTAAAGTTATAGGCGTTTTCATCTTTTATGGGTGCATTCGTATTTTCAGGAGCTGAACAGGTCCATTACACCAACTTCACAGTATTCTGATATAAGTGATCAGAACTGTGCTTTCATACATTGTGGGTGCTTCTCAAGTAAAAGTGAGTAGAATCCAGCAGCAAACTCACTCATGGCAAGGCAAGGCAAGTTTATTTGTATAGCACAATTTGTACACAAGTTATTTCAAAGTGCTTTACAGAATAAGAAGGACATTAAAATCACACAAATCAAAACATAAGTAATCACAAATAATCATCATAAAATTACCATTAAAACAGAAGAGTGCAGAATAAAAACCTTTCAGTCGTATGCACAGCTAAACAGAACTGTTTTGAGCTTGGATTTAAACATTGTCAAAATAGTGGCCTGTCTCACATCCTCAGGAAGACTGTTCCAGGTTTTAGCTACATAAAACTTAAATACCGATTCCCCATGTTTGGTCCTGACTCTGGGCACCAGCAGGGGGCTGGTCCCTGAAGTCCTCAGAGTGTGAGATGGTTCATATGGCTCTAACATGTCAGAGATGTACTTTGGACCTAGGCCTTGGAGAAACTTATACACAAGCAGAGCTGCTTTAAAGTCTATTCTTTAAGCTACAGGAAGCCAGTGCAGAGGCCTGAGCACAGGACTTATGTGCTCGTACTTCCTGGTTCTAGTCAAGACCTGAGCAGCAGCGTTCTGGATGTACTGCAGCTGTGTTAAGGCTCGTTTGGAGAGGCCAGTGAGCAGGCCGTTACAGTAGTCTAACCTACTGGAGACAAATGCATGGATAAGTCTCTCTAAGTCTGGCTTTGACAGTATACCTTTGATTTTTGCAATGTTCTTTAGGTGGTAAAAAGCTGCAGACATAGCAACATATTTTGTGTACTTACACATATTTCTATGATAGGCTTTTAAAGTATGGTTTGAAAGAATCCAGCTAAATAAGAACTTTGGGAATATATATATAAATAATAATAATGTCTTACACTTGTAATGCGCTTTACAGGCTTGTCAAAGCCTCTCAAAGCGCTACACTATAGTCGTTATTAGTTCATTTCCACACTTGGTGATGGTAAGCTACTATTGTAGCCACAGCTACCCTGGGACAGACTGACGGAAGCGAGGCTGCCAATCTGCGCCATCGGCCCCTCCGACCACCACCTGTCATTCACGCACACACCACTTATATCATACTAGGCAATGTGGGTGAAGTCCCCGTCTTGTAGGCTCACCACCCTCAGAGGGACTTCTAGAGTCTGGTATCTTCTTTTTTCCTTGGAAGAAGTGATGGTGGAATTGAGGCAATGCTCAAAGTATTCCTTCCACCGTCCCATAACATGTCCAGCCCTCCTCCCGCACTGTAAACCGTGTTGGTGAAGTACATTTTACCCCTCCCCCTCCAAGTTTGGCCTGTCAGTTGCCTCAGGAGTCTCACAAGCAAACAAGGTTGAAGAGGACTACTTCATCCTGATGACATCTCTTACTTCTAAGGTTCACCATGGGATTCCAGTCCATGTCACCTCATCCCTAACTCATTAAAGTCAGCTGTGTAAAGCTGCATTCATATCATATTCTATCAGTTGCATGTGCTCCTCTTTTGTTGAGCTCCAATTCACTTTAGCACTGATACTGACTCCCCATTCATCTTTTTTGGTGGCATCAGTTGTTGGTAGTGGCACAGGACACACAGTCTCTCTTTGGTGTGTTTTGCCTTTAGCCCTGGTATTGTCTTTGCTTTATTTATTTATTTATTATTATTTTTATTTGTACTTTATTTAAATTATAAAGAGTACACCTCCACAGGTCACACCATTTATACTACCACTGTTTCCAGAATACCTGTCTTCAATACAGCAGTTGTGTTTATACAAGGTATTATAACATTGAAACAATAACAGATAGCATTGTAGCATCAAACTAGGGTGTCAAAAATCCTGTCATGTCATCTCTCACTGGGGCACACTTACACAAGGTAAGGAAGAGATCAATTAAATGACTAAATAAAAGAATTCAAGACTGCGTGGGCATCCTCAGTAAGTCCTGTACAAAGTCCGATCTACTTTGTCTAATGGATTGTAGCCACTCTTTCCAAATCTTATTAAATTTGTCCACTTCCAACTTAACAGCTGCAGTCACTTTCTCCATATTATAGATGTTGAGCATAACATCTACCCATTCTTCCACCCAAGGCACCAAATCTGTTCTCCATCTTATTGTGATTGCCTTTTTACTAGCCAATAGCATTATTCTCATAAGTTTATAATCATTTCTTCTTAAATTCAATATTTCAATCTTTCCTAGATACAGAATTTGAAAACTTAGGGGAATTTTAATATTCAATACTTGATCTATGACATTTCTTATCTCAGTCCAGTACTGGGTTATTGAAGGGCAACCCCAGAAGATTTGGAAGTGATCTGCTTTATTGGCACCACAAGACTTCCAGCATTTTGTATCTGCATACTTTCTCTGTGCCAGGGTTAGGAAAAAACATATTATATTCTTTCATTCATACTCCCTCCAAAACCAAAACCTGGTGTTTTTCCATTGATAAGAACTTATTTGTACCCAATCCACCCCTAAAATTTTTTATGTTTGCTTCCCTTTCCCAGCTTTCCTTCACATATTCTGTTGTGTTCACTTTCAGATCCTCTAATGCTCTGTACAATTTACTTAACTCTGATTTAGAAGCATCTAGGATAATTTTCAGAATATCTGTCTACGATAAATCAAAATTCATGTTTTTTGTTCTTGCTTTAGATAATGCCTTAGCTGCAGGTATCTATGAAAATCCTGATTACCTAGACCAGGGGTCGGCACCCCATGGCTCCAGAGCCGCATGCGGCTCTTTCATCCTTATACCCTATGTGGCTCAGGAAAATACATGTTAAGTATTTAATTGAAGGATATTTTATTTGTATTAGTTCTAATTTATTGTAGTTTAAATTGGAAGATTATTGTGATCTTAAAATATTAAAATAAAATTATATTTTCTTATTTTTTGTTGATCAAAATAAGCGTCACACTCGCGGAACAATGTTAAAAACAAACACCACTCACGCCTCACAGACGACAGCTTACAGTCCTTTGTAAAGACACAGCCCTGATTTTCAGACGCTGTGCAGAGGTTCAGGAGCAGAAGGATCTTCCCCGACATAACTTTCGCCCATCCCTCATGACACATAATAAGCTTGTCCGTAGATATATAATGAAAATCCTGAGAGGAAATTGCCACAGAAATCCATTTGATATAATGGCATATCTGTGCGAGATCTGCTCTTGTCCTTCTCGATGACATATCACATATAATGTATCAGACACGTTGTCCAAATGTAGAGCCACAAGCGAGTGAAAATAAGCCAAAAACAAAAGTCTTTGGAGAAGTTCTTTGCAGAGGGAAAAGGCCAACTGAGGAGTCAGAAGAGGA
The DNA here is from genome assembly GCF_009829125.3 of Periophthalmus magnuspinnatus. NCBI lineage: Eukaryota > Metazoa > Chordata > Actinopteri > Gobiiformes > Gobiidae > Periophthalmus > Periophthalmus magnuspinnatus. The sequence continues at coordinate 28,454,521 of NC_047142.1, read as the reverse complement.
GCCTACAACCTCCAAGAAAAAGAAAGCTAAATTTAACAGAAATACCAAGAGTCAACCTTAAAATATGGGTTTGTCACTACAGGTGACTCTCAAGCGCAGAGTCTGCTCTGCATAATATGCGGGAAAATCGAATGAGACAATGGAGCCTTCAAAACTGCTTTGGCACATGGAGACTAAATACCCTGGATTAAAAGATAAGCCTTTAGAGTTTTTGGAAAGAAATTGTGGAGCAGACTGGACATAAGAAACACAATGTGGGAGTTACTGCCTCCCATCACTCCTCGATGGGACCATCTCATCGCAAAGAAACAAGCGCAGGGCTCCCACTGATTCAGCAGTATAGTGAGTTGTATATTTTTTTTAGTCACTTAAGTTATTTTTGCCATATTTATCTGCCACGCATAGAAGGCCAGTTTGTTAAAAATAAAACTTACATTATTCCTGTCCATGGTGCAAAAAAGGCTGGTGACCCCTGTCATAAGCACAGTAATAGTTGTTTACACAGAGCATAAAGGTAAAAAAAAACAAAAAAACAAAACAATATATACAGTGTTATCTTCATTTTAGATGTCAAAAAATAATTGCGGCTCCCAGTTTTGTTTTGTTTTTTCGTGGAAACCGGGTTCAAATGGCTCTTTGGGTGTTAAAGGTTGCTGACCCCTGACCTAGACTGTACAAATCTTTCAACTGCTGAAAACTCATCATGTAGCCGGAGTGTCTGGTCGACCGACTACAAACTCCTGCGTTGTGTTGTGTATGTAGAAGGACTGGGCCACACACAGGGTTTTGCCATTCAGGAGAGGATTTATTCTGTGCCTATGTGAAACATAAATGTTACAGTACAGCCTCCAGGTCTCAAAGTCCCACACACACCTCTCCCCTCTGCTCTCATAACAACTGAACGCGTCCCCACCATACAACCAAATATGATAGTACAAATTAAGGAAATCACATTTAAAGGTGGTACATGGAACAATATCTACATACCTATGTGAAACATAAATGTTACAGTACAGCCTCCAGGTCTCAAAGTCCCACACACACCTCTCCCCTCTGCTCTCATAACAACTGAACGCGTCCCCACCATACAACCAAATATGATAGTACAAATTAAGGAAATCACATTTAAAGGTGGTACATGGAACAATATCTACATACCTATGTGAAACATAAATGTTACAGTACAGCCTCCAGGTCTCAAAGTCCCACACACACCTCTGCAGAAACACAGAAAGCAACAGACACGTGTGAGACCACACTTACTAATACAATTTCACCTCCTAACAGTACACCTTTCCTGAGCGCTGTATCTGTATATAAACACAATTTCACACATTTTCTACAAATGAAATCTATGGCATAAGTCTTACAAATCATGGACAAAGTACAAACATTATTAACCCAAACTTTATGTCAACTATATTACACTCTGAACCTGAGAACAAATTTACCGCTTACCTCCCCTGTGCTCTCATAACAACTGAGGGGAACCGCGCGATTCGCAAAGTAAGTAGTGGCACTGCCAAAATAAAAGCCCCAAATATATCTAAGTACAATTTTACTTTTAAATAAAACAGGGTTTTAGTTTTTCCACATTTTGAATGTGCCATCCAATTTGTCTGGCTCAACATAAGTGTCATTTGCGATCTATCTCAAAAATCTGCAATATTACATTAGGTTATGCTTTTTCATAATCTTAGACCAAATCGAAAGAGACACCCACAGCCATGGGTTAACCTTTTGTTTCCAGTTTGTCTGTAGTTGCACATCACACATTAAAGCTTGTATTGGTGGTATAATTTTCCCCTCAATGTCTTTCCATCTTGCAGTGTACTCTGGGTCACACAAACTCAACAAGATCTTCAACTAAGCAGCTTGATAATAGCTCTTTAGACATGGCAACGCTAGACCGCCTTTCTTTTTTTGCAATTGTAAAGTTCTATATTTAATACATGACATGACACGTATGGCAAGGTGCCACACATGTCATGTCATGTCTAGATATTATCTAGATATTATCTCGTCCCACTCTTTAAAGCCTTTATCTCTTACCTCAAGTGGAAAATTCGGAAATATGCATAGTAACTTAGGCAAAACGATTTTTATCACCTCCACTCTTGATGACAAACTTAGAAACGAGACTAAATTCCACCGAGATAGATCTGTTTTGATATTGGATATTGCATGGTCATAGTTAGAAGCTTTCAAGTTTCCCAAACCTTTGTCAAAAGAATACCCAAATACTTCATTGACTGCTGGTCCCAGTTAATCATGTAATTTTTTTAAAGTTTTGGCTGGGCTCATAATTGAAAGCTAGAGCCTGTTTTTTTTTTTTTTTTTTTTTTTTTTTTTTTTTTTTGCAAATTTGCTAATTGTGACCTCCAATTTCCTTTCCTTGATATATTGCATTGTATGTAAAGTACGACGGATGTTGCCTTTTTTTAATAAATCTAAACTGATAATTTCTGGTAGGATATTTTCCATTCTCTGCGCTAGAGTTGCTGTAAATGGTCTGTAATCCACATTGAGCACACTTATTGGTCTGTAATTTGAGCAGTTGGTTCCATCTTTACCCTCCTTTGCTATCACAGAAACAACTGCTTCCCTCCAGGAATCAGAAATCCCACCCCCCTTTAATACCCAGTTAAATGTTGTACACAATAGTGGGATTAGTGTTTTCCTATATATTTTATGCCATTCAGCACTATAATCGTCCACTCCAGGACTTTTGTTGTTTTGGAGCATGGAAATTGCTGAATTAAGTTCATCTGCTGTTATTTCAGCCATTAACCTCTTGTTCTGTTCCTCTGTTATTTGTGGTAAATAACAGAGGAACTGCTCTAGAAATGTGTCCATTGTGGACTCATTGTCATTTTTTATTTTGGCATACAACTTAGTATAGTAGTCTACAAAGCACTGAATATATTCTGTTTTATATACAATTTGTTTTGTTTTTGGGTCTTTCATCTTATAAACATGTCTTGTTGTCTGTTGCTTGTTTAGTCTTTAGTCTAGTCTGCAGATTTGCTCCCCGCTTCATAATATCTCTGTTTGGTATAGATAATTTTCTTCTGGATTTCTTGTGACATAATGTAATTAATTTCTCCTTTTTGTTTTGATCTCATCATTAATTTTACTATCTGCATTGTTTTTGTGTATCTCTTCCAGTTTTTTCAGATCAGTTTGTAAAGATTCCAGTGTAGCTTTTTTCATCCTTTTCATGCATGTAGATTTTGCTATCAACTTTCCTCTTAATACCGCCTTGCATGCATCCCATAATACATGTGGAGATACCTCATTATTATTATTTTCTTCAATATATTCACAAATATCCCACTCAATTTCTTCTTTCATCTGACCATTGAGCAGGCTTGAGCTCAGTCTCCACATTGTTGGTTGTCCATGCATATTTTTTTTAAATAATAGGCACTCCAATATGACAACTGTATCGGTCCTGTCTGTGTACTAAAAATTAAGGAATGGGGTGCGGAGTAGTAGGTATAATCTTTTTTTAAATGGGTGAAGTTCCCTCCATATGTCTAAAATATCCAAGTTCTGACATCGAATTAGAAATTCTTTTACCAGTAGTATTTTTTGGTTGGGCTTTCCCAGAGGAGTCAAGGCGTGGGTTGAGCCTCTGGTTAAGGTCATCCCCACCAACCAGCACGCCCTCACTCTCTGTTGTCACCAAATCTAAGATGTGTCTAAAGAATCCCCAATCAGAGCCTGGAGGGGCATAAATGTTGACCAATTTAACCAATATTCCCTCTAGTCTGCCCATCACTAGAAACAATCGACTTTCCACGTCCTTTATTGTTTTTAGCATTTCAAAACTAAGATATCAGTATACACTCCTCTTCTATGCCCTGCCTTGTAGGAGGAGGGAAATTCCTGATTATAACCATTTCTCTTCAAATTTTCATGCTCTTTATCAGTCATGTGTGTCTCCTTTAGGAACAGAACCACCATCCCCTCTTTCTTCATTCTACTCAATACCTTGCTCCTTTTAATCGGACTGAGCAGACCAATTACATTATAGAAAGCTACTTTAAGTTGACTGTTTGTTGATGCCATTTTGTATGATTTTAATTTGTTCTACCCCCTGTGCTACAAGTAGAGAACTCTGAGAACAATACTTAAAACAAAATACATTTGAAAACATACCGTCAGGACTTCCAAACATGAGGAAAACCCCTAGTCCTAACAGGTAGGGGGCCCTCTTGGCCACTTTTGGTCCTGTTCATTCCTCAAAGTTTTTTTTTGTTTTTTTTGTCCTTTTGTTATGTTAGGAAAACAAAAACTTCCCCAACTAATTTTAAGCAAATTGGAAAAGTCTCAATTGTCCATGTACATAGCTTGTACACTGAGATATCAGAAGCAAAACCACTTCTGTTAAATTTAGCTTTCTTTTTCTTGGAGGTTGTACTTTAGACACTTTTATTAGTTAGGAGATTCCTGTTCTGGTGACTCCCTCCCTTGTCCTCCTCCCTGCTTCTTCTGTAGTTGAAGGCCTTCAATTTCTGCTTGTATCTCAGAGATGATACCTGGTCCAGCCTGTCTGCTGCGGAGCGCCATATCTGACGCGAAATCCTCTCTATCGGGTCCTCCGCCAGCTTAATAATGTGCACTTGGAACCCTCTTGCAGCCATGTCTTTCAGTGCTTCTGTTGCTATATTATATATGTGGGTCTCTTCTTCATGGAAAACACAGTTTTGCCGGAAAAGGCGTTCGTATTTTTTTCTCTTTTAACAAACTCTTTGCTTCAGTGTATTCCTTTCTTTTCTTCATTACTTCAGGTGCATAATCACAGTCCACATAAACCCACTGCTCCTCGTACAGGAAGCCCCTCTTCTCCCATGCCTTCTTGATTATTTCTTCTTTGCTCTTGTAGTTTGAGATCTTCACAATAATAGATCGTGTGGGGGGCATCTTTAGGTGGATGACGACCCAGCACTCTGTGGGCTCTCTCCACACTGAGCTCAAACGTTCGCGGCAACTCGAGTTTCTCCCTGAGTAGTGCCTCCACGAAGACTCCAACTGATACAGCGCCGTTCTCCGCTCCTTCTTTGATACTGTGAAGACGTATGTTATCTCGCTTAGCACAGCCTTCTTGATCAATCAGTCGCTCCTCCAGCCTTTTCTATAGTTTAATTAAGTTACATGTCGCACCCTCCTTCCTCATTTTTGTCCGTATTTAATATAGCAATACATATAGATTTTTTAGTTTTGCCTCTTGTCATTGTCAAGGCCTGCCAATATTGCCTTGGTATCTTCTCGTTTCACCTCAGAGTTTAACCATATGGGCCTATCACAACTTATTGACGGGGAGCTGTGTTTTTACGCTGTCGCCATGTTTACGTTCCAACTGGAAGTCTGTCTTTGCTTTATTTTGATGGGTTTAATCTACTTTATTTTGACCCTCTTTGTTGTCTCCTCTCGTGGTTGGGGTGGCTCTCCTTCACATTTTTTATACAGTTATTTTAATCAACTGAATTAGTGTTTATGTCATTTGGGATGCAGATTTTTTTCTATTGTAGTCATTATTAATGAAATTAAAATATTTTCTGAATATGTAAAATAATAACAAACAAAAAACTGTAACAATGGAACCTGGCTCTCTTGTATTTTCATATGCCTCATATGGCATTGTTGCAGCATGTATTTTTCTACTCAAATTCCAAATTAACTCCTCAATTGTCTCACAATGGAAAAGCGTCCATAATCCGTAGAGAGCGCTTTCTTCAAATGTGCGAACATAAGATAGACCCCGTTTTGAGATTAATGAGAAACTGACCCTCCTGGTGAATAGCTGCACAGATACAGAAGAACATGCTAACCTCACACCAAGGCAGAACAGAAGAACTGGTCTGTAGTGACACCAATCAATATGTTTTTGTGCAAAAGTGTGAACTGTTTCATTTTCATTGCTCGCTCTGATGAAAACTGTCACTCACTGAATAAATGATTTTGACTTAACATCAGAGTGCCTCAGATTGATTCTCTTTAATAGCGCAAAATGTTTGTTCTAATTGGAGAAATGTATCGAGTGGAGATTATCATAATTGTTCACTTCCAGAAGATGGAGCCACATACGAGCGAACTGAGTATAAAGCAAATAATGGCACTCTTATTCTCAGAATGTAGTACTTAATACAAAAGCTAACTTCGTCCTTATTCTAAGCGGGCTTTCATTTCCAAAAACCTGGATCTTATTTGACTTTGAAGGGACCTGCTTGCTTCCACAGAAATGGTCTTTCTTTGGATATAATAATCAAGAAAGGTACATACTGTTCCTTTAAGTACAAAATTTTAAATAGCATCAGCATTCTCCCATCCTGATACGACCTTTTTTTTTTTGGTTTATAGTTTTAAGTTTTAAATTGTAGCCGGACAAGCAATCAAAATGGAGAAAGAAATGCTGCCTGGAAAACTACACACACAACTAGGTTGGATTTGGATTGGGCATTTAAAAAAAAAAATAAATGTTTATCAGCAGTTAGAAAGGTCAAAACACCTTACCTCATGTCTGCACTGATAGAGAGTCACGGAAATCCGCCAATGTTCTGGAAGACAGTCAGATCCCTCTCAGAACCTAATATTCATACATTACCAACTAATATTTTATTACATTCAACTATTGTAAATTCTACAGAGGAAATATGTGATGCTTTTAATAGGCGTTTTATCTCTGCATGTGACGTTTTGGATTATAATGGTGATCCTTCTGATCTTGATTATGTTGAATCTGAACCTTGAGCAGATACTAGTCACACTTTTTCTTTAAGACCTTTCACTTACATGGAGGTCTTAAATGCTCTCCATTCCATAGACCCAAAGTAGTAGAAGCTGATGACCTTGATCCAAAACGTCTATTACTAACTGCCCTATATTTAATTCAACCTAATGTAATCAATTCAAATGGTAGTCATAACAGAATTATGGAAAACAGCACGTTTTGTTATACAAAAAGGTGGAACAAGTAAAGAAGTAAATCATTTCCACTCAATACCTGAATGACTGATGTTTGCTAACGTTTTAGACAACTTAGTTGCAAATCAATTTACAATGTAGCTAAATAAATTCTCCATTTTGAAGCCTTATCAGTCATGTTTCATAAAAGGGCATAGTCTTGTCACTGCAAACACAAAAGGTTAAGATGTCATTTTCAGAGTTCTCAATGACAAACAAGATTGTGTAACTCTGGTTATTGATTTAACTGAAGCTTTTGATTCAGTGGACTATGGAGCCCTCTTAAAGCATCTGAAACATGTGGTCTGGTCCCATCTGTACGGGAAGTACTGGGGGGCTATTCTCGCTAGCAGTCCTAGCACTGATGCGGTCTGCAGTCCCTGCTACTATCTGGCTATAGCTAGGCTTCAGCACCTCAAATGAGTGGATCTGCATTTCTAACTCTGTAACCCTTGCCTCCAAAGTGCCAGTACACTACACACGTACGATACTTGAAACATCTACCACCCGGTTTGGAAGTTCCCACTATGACAGGCACTAGAGACCTTGCTACCACAGCTATGAGCAGCTGCATTGACAATAAAGACGGAGAACATGGTCTACTTGGACTCAATGTCTCCAACCTCCCCCAGGGTCTGGGAGAAGCTCTATCAGAGGTATGAGTTGAAGGTCCCGCTGATCCTTGTTTGCTTATCATGCAGGGGTTTAGATTATTTATTTATTTATTTTGCACTTATATAACATAACAATGAAAAAGGACACAGTATATAAAAGCGGAAGAGACAAAAAAACCTAACATGACATATATTAAAGCCACCACCTTATGAATACAGAAAATTGAACATTATAGCTCTGCATTACTTGTATGATGATGAAAAATGTATGCACCTTAAAAAATATGACATTTATTCAAACATGGATAAAATTCAATTAATCATCGAACAGTTGAATGTTATATTACCTTGAAATATTAAACATGTCCTTGAACTCTGTTTAAATGATGTTTCTAATCTGCATCACAAGTCACATCTAAGCACTGGCTCCACACTTTTCAGCCTCTGTATCTCAGACAAATTAAGCTCTTGAGGTCACTACACCTGAGTGGATCATAGATCATAGTTGTTGACTTCCAGAAGATGGAGCCACATACAAGGAGACTGAGTATAAAGCAAATAGTGGCACACTTGTTCTCAGAATGTAATACTTAATACAAAAGCTAACTTACCATTACAGGCGTCCTTATTCTGAGCGGGCTTGTATCTCCACAAACCTGACTATTATTTGACCTAGAATAGACCTACTTGCTTCCAATGAAAGGGTCTTTCTTTGGATATGATCATCAAGAAAGGTACATACTGTACCTTTAAGTACAACATATTAAATAATGCACATAATTTGGTATTTTTGGTATTTGGTACATGTAAGAGTGGTGCAAGAAACGCATGTTAAAATAATTTATTATTGTCAACTAAAAGCTTTTGTCTTTAGATTACTCATGCAATAAAATATATTAATGGAGTAGAGTGTCTGAAACCTGCAAGTGCAGTTTTACTAAAAGTAACTCAGTACTATTCACCTCTGCACAGAGTTTTCAAATGTTTGGTCAACTCCATAATATGAATGAATACCCAACCATTTGTACTTGTATTTATATCCATCTTCTTTAGATGTGTAAGCACAGCTGAGTCACATGATGCATTTACATGAATACTTGACAAAATACTACTCTACTACTTGTGTATGACAACATAGGAATGACTGCAGTTTCCAGGAAGCCAGTGCCCCATGCAGCGGGAGGAGCTACTGGTTGTTATATGTAACATGTGCCTGATCCTCAGACCAAGTAACTGTGCGATCAAGAACTATCAGTCATGGGTCTGCTGCTGCCTTTGTTTCTCAGTTTTCTTGCCTGTATTTTGGGTGGACTCTACATTCTGGGAGCTTTTAGACAAAGATGTCCAGGAGAGCCTCCTTTAGATAAAGGTTGGATTCCTTGGCTGGGTCATATCCTGGAGTTCCGGAGGGACACTGCAAAATTTATACAGAGAATGAGGCAAAAACATGGTGATGTTTTTACAGTACAGCTGTGTGGCTTTTATGTGACCTTTCTTCAAGACCCTTTGTCATTTGGAGCATTTGTCAAAGAAAGCAGAGAAAAACTTGACTTTGGTACATTTGCTAGACAGCTGGTTACAAGAGTCTTTGGCTATAAGAGTAATAACAATGAGCGCATAATCAATGATGCTCTTAGTCAAAAGCACCTCAAAGGTCACGGACTGCAAATAATGACAGAAGCTATGATGGGTCATTTGCAGAATCTCATGCTTCATGATTTTGGCTCTGCTGCAAAACAAAAGACCTGGACAGAAGATGGACTTTTTAATTATTGCTACAACATTGTATTTAGAGCTGGTTATCTGGCTCTCTACGGCAACACAACATCAAAGACTGAAGGCAATGAGGAGAAAGCCAAGGCTAAAGACAGAATTGAGTCAGAAGCATTGTTTCATGAATTCCGTAAATACGACCAGCTTTTTCCTAATTTGGCTTATGGTGTTCTACCCCCAGGTGGAAGGAAAGAAGCTTTCAGACTGATGCGTTACTTTTGGGATGCTCTGTCTATTACAAAAATGAGAAGCAAAGACAACATTAGTGGCTGGATATGGAACATGTACAACATACGAAGAGAGGAAGGTAGGCCAGAGTCAATGATAGACCGATACATGTTTGTACTACTTTGGGCATCTCAGGGCAATACTGGACCTTCATCATTTTGGCTTCTACTCTACCTTATGAAGGACCCAGTTGCAATGGAGGCTCTGAGGAAAGAGGTAGATATGGTTCTGAAGGGGTCTGGACAAGAGGTCTGCCCTGATGGTCCTCCAGTCAACCTGACCTATGAAATGCTCATGAAAACACCAGTTCTGGACAGTGCTGTTGAAGAAACTCTTCGTCTTGTGGCAGCACCGATTCTCACTAGGTCTGTCCTTCAAGATATGACCCTGAAAATGGCTGATGGTCGTGAGTTTTTCATCCGCAAAGGAGACCGCATGTCTGTTTTTCCCTACGTTGCTATTCACGTTGACCCTGAAATCCACCCTGACCCATACACCTTCAAGTACGACCGGTTCCTCACTCCAGAAGGTACCAAGAAAACAGATTTCTACAAAAGAGGGAAGAGAGTCAAGTACTACACCATGCCTTGGGGATCAGGGGTGTCCATGTGCCCTGGTCGCTTCTTTGCCACCAATGAGCTCAAGCAGTTTATTTTCCTCATGCTGGTCTACTTCGACTTTGAGCTGATTAATCCAGATGAGAAGATACCACAAATCGACTACAGACGGTGGGGATTTGGAACCATGCATCCAGACAGAGAGGTCAAGTTTCGTTACAAGTTTAGGTACTAAATGCAACATATAAGCTTTACACAAAGTCCTACCTTTTGGTATTTTTTCAGTAGCGTTTGATTCACATAAAGTATGGTGTAATAGTAGTTTATCCAGTAAGACAATTGCTAATAGCAACACATTTCTGCATTGCAGCTGATTAGCTAACTTAAACTCATGTGTGCTTATGTTGCATATTAATTTCATGGTTGTACATGTTGTATTTGCCCTGTGATCCAACACTTCTGGTTTATCCTTGTAGATTCTGCCCAATGGATCAACTTTTAATGACGAACTAATTACCTAGAACAAATGTCTAAAAACATCCTTGTATTATCAAAAATTATGTGTAGTACTATTACATGTACATTTTCTGGCAGTAGACATTAGACCGCCGAGTTTCCATTGATTTTGTCTTTTCATACAAGGCCTGGTTCTTCTTTTTAAATCTGATACTGATTTTTGGACATAAAATTATATAAAAAAAATGACCTTACCTAAGCCTACTGTGGCAGTAGGCTGGGTTTTGCTAAGCAAAGGTCTAGCATGTTCCACCAGTCTATGCATCAGCATTGTATCATGCATGATAGGTTTGATATTCATGAGCTGTCATACTGACATGATCTCCAGCCACTATGTTTATGTCGAACTATTCATCTAAAATCTAATTCTTAAAGCCTTGTTCAGTACAGTGACAGTTCTTCAGTTATTAAATTATTATTATAATGTTACATGTTTCAGTCAAATTGCCAAAGTACATTCCTAGTTTGTGAAACTTTGTTCACCAACACTGTCAATAAAGCCTTTCTGGTTCACCTTCTGTTTCTGAATGGGGTGGTGTGGCTGGTTTATGGAGCTAGCTTTAAAGAGTATATCCTCTTGTGACATTATGCTTATACAGCCAAAGTCTGAACAGTGAATGTGTCAGTGTAACAAGCATGCCCTCGCTATACACCCAGGTTTCAAATGCTGCCATTCAGCCTTGAACACAACCTTTGTATTCTGTGAAGATAGGGGTTGTAAATACAAAGATGAAACCAACTCATGCCCTGCTGCTTGACTGGCCCACTTTTACTGTACATTTATGTGAAACACAGATTATTAAAAGTTTACATGTACTTATGTACAGTACTACAGCCAGGAGAAGTGGCAGTTCAGGCCTTAATGTTATTTTGTATGTACCTTTTAATTTTTATCTAAAAAAAAATGAAGCAAACATTCAGTTAAAGCTATTCGCTTAGTTTTTCCATGTAAAAAACATTCCAGTTGAACTAATTTAATTATTTTGCTATGAACGTACCAGAACAACTGAGGGATTACACTGTTAAAAGACAATGTCAATAATATTGAGATTTAGCTCAGAATTAAAATGGAAAAGTTTATTTCCTAGTATAAATAAATAGTATGTTTTGTAACATAATGTGAATGTAGTAAGTTTTTATAACTAATACCTGCAGTTTATAAAATGGGAATTATATGTATTCATTCCCATTCCATGGACATGGCAATCTAAATAGATGGAAAACAATAGGGCCTTTGGAGTCAGGATGTTCCCTGCTTGGTGTCCTGTCTGTACTTGGTAGTGAGAAAAATGGTCCATTGTGTGAATGCTGAGCAGAGAAGAACAAAGAAGATTTTTGCAAATAAGTGACAGGAACAAACTTCTGGAAAGATCCTGTTAACTGGTAAGAGCAGCATTATGTAGGTACTGCATTATGTGTTCTCTTTTGTCAGTGTGCTGTGTACTGTACACGCAGTATAAAATATGGGAAACAATGGTGATAGTGTCTGAAAACTGCTAAACTGACTTAGAAGGAAGATTTATGATTGAGAAAAACTCAAATTTTGTTAAGCTCAATTTCATGTGTTTATTTTTAATTTTTTTTAGCTTGTTCTAATGTGGTAAGGAGCATGAGGCAGTTATATAGTGAAATGCAATTTGGCTCTTTTACAATGAATCCAGTCATGCTGTATCCAGAATATAAGACAGGCCTTGTAAATACAAAAATATATAAGTGTTTTGATAAATTCACCTTATGCATATATACATCAGCACAGTGTAATCCATGAAGCCTCAGCATGGTTTTAAGTTGAAAAAACTGCCCCTTGTTCATTGCATAGGAAGTGCATCCTGATTTTGGTTTGCTCATCATCGCGTACTCTTTCTAATCACTGAGCTGAACATTTACAATCCAGCCAAGAACCACTGAGCTGTTTTTGTCCATGTAATCAGCAGAAGTAGAAATTAAAGGGGACATAGCCTATTATGTAAAATAAACTTTTCTAACATGTAATAACATTTGTTCATTCACCAGTATCCTACTCACACTATTTTTTTTTTTTTTTATCGATTCATTCATGTTTGAGTAATCTTTCTTTTCCTGCAGTTCAGGTTTGAGTCATTTTTTATTGTTTTTATTTTGGATCAACCTTGGGGTTTACAATGAGAAAAAATGTGAAATGATGATGTTATAGTTTCAAATGTCTTTGTTAATATCATAAAAACATTTAAAGATGTTAGTGATAAAGATGCCCCTTTTAAGAGTGTCAGGGTCAAAAGCATGAGTAATCTCTGGTTTTGTCCTGGCAAAGTCCAGCCTGAAGCCAGGACCACCAAATCAGCAGCAGATTGGTAGCCATTTCATTAAAAAACCTGTTTCTGTTTTCATAATTCCAAATCATCTTACCTAAACACTTTGACTGAAAACATTGCTGTTATGCAAAACTGTTGATTCTTTGTCACATAATTCTGATCCCTCCATTAATAACCAGTCTGGCTTCAGCTCAAGTCATAGTAATGACCTGATATTTTGTGTTTAGTTCAAAGTTGACACCTTTTTTTAGGCCCCAGCCGAGGACAATGTCCCGCTGAGGGACTAATTAAAACCCGGACAATGGCAAAAATCTAGTAGTAAACATGATCCGACATGCCAGTGACCGGTATAGAAAATTAACACTCTATGAGCTCTAACTTTGACATGTCCTTGCACAATTTTCATCACAAACATTTCAAATTTGGAAAGAGACACTAAACCCATTATATTTTGAATATGACTTTAGATGGTCATGGTCAAGTCAAGGCACTATCTAGCAAAATGCCTCTCTAGTGCCCTCTTAAAATTGTATTAAAAACAAAAAGAATTGAAAATCTATTTGTCCTGGACTTATGAGAGAATTCACAGAGGGCTTATTTGTGATGGGGCACAATATGACAAAGTCACATGACTCTAGGTTTTACAGTTTAAAAGAAAAATAAATAGAAATTCCATTACTGGCCCTCTTATGGTGAGGGGTATTATTCTTTCTTTGTTTTGTGATTGATGATTGCAGTTTTAACCCCCCTCAGCAAAAAGTCTCACATGGGGGTATAAAACAATCAATCAAGGCCCACTGACTCAACAGGGCCACCTAGAAGTGGACCCCTATTAGAGAGAAGCTCACAAAATTTGGAGCAATGACAACACTCAAAAACGAATTGAAGCACTGCCTTATGATGACCAGGAAGTCGGCCATATTGGATCAAAAATCAATTGCCATTTTTACAGCTTGATTATTAAACTTATCTATTTTATTTTATTTATTTGTTTATTTGATTGGGACAGTGCATGTTAATGAAAATACATGACAAAAACACGAATGTAAACACGCCGGATTGTAGCCATACGGCTAATTTCCATCCGTAGTCCCACGGGTCAGGGTCACGGGGATCAAAAATACAACAATAAAATTTACATTAAACAATGATCAGCTCTTAAATACAATTTTCCAACCATACAATATTACAATCTTAGTCACTTTGCACAAAACTCCATTAACATTCACTCAGCTCATTATCCAGACCCACATGCAGCATACAACACTAAATATGACTAGTATTGCAGAGGCCAAACCATCAGAGACCTTCGAGCTGAGTGAGCTCATTCAACTCGTGCATGCCAACTCACTAGAGAAGAAACCAAGACCCAGTCTTTGATATCAAGTGTTCTGCTTGAGCTGTGGATAGCCAGGACCATGGCCTGGGACTGCTCTAGGGTTAGATGAGTGCAGGAAACAAGCTGCGCTCCACATAAATGGGACAATGTGGGGCCAGGGCTCTCTTAGGGTCAAACAGAACCTGTTGTTCTTGCCATACAAGAGATGGGAGATGCGTGCCCATAACAGTAGGAAATGTGAGCTGCTCTGCACTACTGGATACTGGTTCCTGCAGCTCCTCACTGACGCCATCTCTAATACTCCTACTTCTGTCCAAATGCAAATTGTGACTGATGAGTGGGCCACCATGGTCAGTGAGAGTGCTATGGGTGGGAAATGACGTATGATGTCTGGTGCAGGTCGCAGATTTGGAGGACTGTATACTTGGCCTTGATACCCAGAGGGCCCCAGACTGCAGAATTGACAACAAACCAAACCAGTGTATCACTCAATGCCCTCAAACCATAGAGCATTATTTTAGCCTGTTGTTGTTCTTCTTCTCTAGACCTGTGCAGCAGTTACTGGCAGGTCCTCCTTGCTCCAGATGCCTGTCCAAAGGTGCCTTCACCACCTCAAAAGGACTGCAGCAGTTTAAAGTTTTCCCTTTCGGCCTTTGCAATGCTCCTGCAACCTTTTAGAGACTAATGGACAAAGTTGTGGCTGGTCTTCTCAGTCGAGAGTGCATGGTTTACCTGGACGACATTTTTGAGACTCTTTTATGTCTGCATTGTGTTCCTTCAGAGGAGTCCTGGTGTGGATTATGGCAGCTGGACTCCACCACTATAAATGCTGTTTCATGAGATGTGAAGTCTCTCTTCTTGGCCACAAGACAGAGGAGGGCAGAGTGAGCCCCATGGCAGTGGGGCAGTGCAAATACGACTGACCCGTTCCCACTTGTGTCTCAGATCTTAAGAGTTTCCTGCATCTAGTCTCATATTATCAGAGATTTGTGAAGGGCTTCCCCCCTTTTCCACCTTCTAAATGAAGGGTAGTCTTTTGTGTGGTCAGAGGAGAGCCATGCATGCATTTGAGATGTTGCAAAATGCCCTCGTGAATGCCCCTGTCCGCTAACCTCCAAATCCCAACCACCCCTTCATTCTTTATTAAAAATGTATTTATTGCTTTTTTGTGCACATAAAGGAACTAATATATAGCAAAATAAAACATGTTTATAACAATACAATGCAACTTCTTTTTTTTCTCCCCTTACCCACCCCTCTCCTGCCATTGTATCCAGAGGAAAAAAAAAAAAAAGAAAAGAAAAAGGGGGGATGATAAAAGTGAATAAATAAATACTACCAAAAATAAGTAAAAATATAATAATAATAATAATAATAATAATAATAAGAAGAAGAAGAAGAAGAAGAAGAAGAAGAAGAAGAAGTAGAAGAAGATATGAGAGAAAGGTAATAAGTGACATATATATAGGTCACGTGTAACAGTGAAAAACACAGGATCAATAACCCCCAACTTTGTGAGCCGCTGCACCTTCTCCGATCCCCCCCCCCCCCCCCCCCCCCTCTCTCTCTCTCTCTCTCTCTCTCTCAGCACATACACACATTAGTCTCTCAGCACACACACACATATACACACACAGAGAGGCCAGGTCCACTGTGTCTGTGCACTGGACATGAAGAGCACAGAGCACAGCAGACATGAGTCCAAGCGCCATCTGAGTTTTTAAACTGTTCAAAAAGAGTACATGAAGGACTGAACTAGGACTAAATAGGAGCACTGATTACCAGATCTGAATCAGGATTAAAGCAAGACTAAACCAGAACTTTGCCAACCTTCTATTAGGCTCATAGTGAGCAGCAGACTTTACACAACCATCTCAGAATTAGAGGCTTTTGATATAAAAAGCAGTTTCAGCTTCAAACGGTTAAATAACATTCCAATCCTATGTTTGAATGTAAACATTAGAGAAGTAATAAAATGGCTGATACTGAGTCTTTTATATTATTTGCAAAGCAAGTCAAAGCAGCAAAGCACTGGGTGAATACTACAATTACCCTAAATGATAAAAGCCAGAAAACCCTTATTATATTTTAACCTTTGTGGGTAATATATATATATATATATATATATATATATATATATATATATATATATATATATATATATATATATATATATATATATATATATATATATATATATATATATATAATCTTTTTCCACAGTCGGGTCCTGGGAGCTTCAGGGGTCTACAGTATCATCGCTGTCCCTGCACTTTTCTGGCCTAAAAGGTCTGATGTCTTTTCCTGGGATCTGCTGTAGAGACTCCTCCAGTTTGGGGGATCACTGCCCCGAGTGCTCCTATGACCATGGGCACCACTGATCGCTGAGTCCTTGATGTACTTATGAATCAGGGATGTTTCATCCTGGACAGGGGTTCACACTCACTACTTCTCGGGCTCCTTCCTTAGAGCTCACGTACATTCTCAGGGTGCTGATTTTGTGATGGACCCTTCCATGAATGGTCAAGAGCTTTTGTGTCTTAACATCTGCAGTCTATATCTCCTGCTTTGGCCAGTTTATGATGCCTGCTGGGCATTTGATTACTGACAGGGCATAGCTGTTTATTGCCAGGGTCTTGTTCACATTTGATGGTCACTTGTGCAAGTGGCTTGCCATTTGCCTCCTATATGCCTTTCCACCTCTTTTGGGCGGCTGGCCAAGGCCTGGAGCCTTTGTTTGGTATTTTCCAGTGCTTCAGGTCGGGCATCTAGCTGTACCTCTTGGGTATTTGTTTTTTCAACTTTCTGGGCCTCTGACACTTGACTTACGTCTCTCCACACTGCCTTGATTTTAGCCAAGCTTATGAGGTCACAAACATCGAATGGCTTGGCATTGTGTGCCAACAGTCCAATGCCATGTCCCAATTCAATGGCTGCACATTTTTTATGCTGCATTTGAGGGGTACTTACGTCACTTCCAGCCCGACAAGCCCTGTCCCATTTCATATCCCATCATGCAGTATGCTTCTACAGAAGAAAATGGAGTCTGTGACCGCTACGGAACACACTTTTAAATGTAAGTACTGGTGTACCTAACCTACAACAGTCTTACATGAAACTGTTAAAATTTGAATAAAAGGCAGCCATCACGGTTTCTAGGCGACGTAACGTAAGCGCACAGACAGTGGTTGACATATGCTCCATGGTGTAGGCCTGCCCCATTTCAGCATGGCCTTTGCGGTCCATGGAGGCCACACGGAGGAGCACACTTCGTCGGTCAGGCTCTTCGAAGGGTGCAGCTGTTGAAATCAGACATGGCACCAGACTGTCTGTATGCCAATCATAGACTGTACATATACATTGGGGCAAAAAAGTATTTAGTCTGCCACCAAGTGTGCAAGTTCTCCCACTTGAAAAGATGAGAGGTACACTTTTTATCACAGGTACACTTCAGCTATGAGAGACAGAATGGGGGGAAAGAATCTAGGAACTCACATTGTAGAATTTCTAATTAATTAATTGTTAAATTCCTTGGTAAAATAAGTGTTTGGTCATCTACAAACAAGCAAGATTTCTGGCTCTCACAGACCTTTAACTTCTTCTTTAAGAGGCTCCTCTGCCCTCCACTCATTACCTGTATTAATGGCACCTGTTTGAACTCATTATCAGTATAAAAGACACCTGTCCACAACCTCAGCAACAGTCAAACTCCAAACTCCACTATGGCCAAGACCAAAGAGCTGTCAAAGGACATCAGAAACAAAACTGTAGACTAAATCTGCAATAGGTAAGCAGCTTGGTGTGAAGAAATCAACTGTGGGAGCAATTATTAGAAAATGGAAGACATACAAGACCACTGATAATCTCCCTCGATCTGGGGCTCCATACAAGATCTCAACACCCGTGTGGTCAAAATTGTTACGGTCCTAGGCCTTAAGTTGTGTTAGTTGTTTGTGTGTATCCATTATGCTTCTTGTGTGCTTTCCTGAATCTTTTACTTTCCCCATAATCATGGCTGTTGGAGCCCTTGGCTGTGATTGGAGGACTGTTTCCGAACCTGACCAATCCTGGATCCCACCTTCTATTATAACGCTCGGCAGAGGTAGGACCAAGAGGGCAAGACTTGGGGGAAGATGAACAGTGTTTATTTACAATATGTGAATTTAAGTTCAACCACAGAAATAGATCCGGCGGGGAACAGGGCCAGAGTACAGGGCAGGATCCAGGAACGGAGCGGGCGGTACGGCGGAGCCGACGACGCGGGCAGGAGCAGGGTCGGAGGTGGGTCCAGGAGACAGAGGCGGAGAGAGCAGTGCGTGGTAGGAGATGAAGTGGACGTTACCGGCAGAGTGGAGCAGTGGAGAGAGCAGAGCTGGTCCGGGAGGCGGTCTGTCAGAAGCAAAAATATCCAGTTTTAGTAAAACGGGCATAAGGTCAAAACGAGAACACGTGACCCACAGACAGGGAGGGGTAACAAAAGGTGACAGCACCAGCAGGATTATGACACCTTCAGCCACCTCCCACCATACTTAAGAAGATCAGGTTAGCTATGACGTGAGCATCGACACACTTATGGCTCCACTGACTCCATTTCACTTTACATGGAAAATTGTCACCCCTCTCTGTGACTGCTGCTGTCAGCCTCGTCATTTTGCCCTTAAAATGTTCATATTAACCCAGCTCTATATGATCCTGTTTTGTTTTTTGTTTTTTTATTTCACTGTTGTGTTTGAAAATGACCATATGAACATTAATGACAGACAGATCAGGCGCCTTCTTTCCTTGAGGTCCCTCCTGCTAGCGTTAGCAACAGGTTTGATTGACAGCATTGCTAAGAGCCCACTCCCGGCTAAACCAGGAGGGGTGTTACCTTCAACAGCCTCTCTCCAGATTGGCTCTTTGGTTGCTACGATACTGGTGAGATCAGAATTCCAAATATGCAATATGTCTCTAAATTCACCCTATAACTTTTCTAGCCTCGATGAGCTTTATTTGACTGTGCGCTATGGTTTACGTCACACTCACTTAGTCCACTTCTTTAGACAGTCTATGGCAGAG
This sequence comes from Periophthalmus magnuspinnatus, assembly GCF_009829125.3. Lineage (NCBI taxonomy): Eukaryota > Metazoa > Chordata > Actinopteri > Gobiiformes > Gobiidae > Periophthalmus > Periophthalmus magnuspinnatus. The sequence goes on along the minus strand of NC_047142.1, from coordinate 28,435,176 downwards.
GTGTCAAACACATTTTCACCGAGGGCCACATTAGCAAAATGGCTGCCCTCAAAGGGCCAGATGTACTACTTTTTTAACTTGTTAATTAACAGTTTCTGTATTTATTACTTATTCAAATTACAAATATTGCATATGCATTTGCCTGGATGTAAAAAATATGGATGTATAACTGCGTATCTCCTGATAAAATGACATTTCAAGAACATCATACCTTTTAATTTACCCTGTTGAGGGCCACATAAAATGATGTGGAGGGCCACATTTGGCCTTGAGTTTGACACATGTGGTCTATGGCTTTAATGTAAGCTTGGTCAATCCAACATCAGTTAGGAGAAAGTAGTAAGAAAGAAAGGATACTCAAAAACCTTCACAGCATAGGTCTGTGGGGCTAATTTTAACCATCCAAGTGAACTCATAAATGTGTCTAAAAGCACTCACTGGGGTAACCCACTGAACACTGATTAAATCATTACTGCCATCTTAAACGTTATGTTTTTGTGCTCTTTTAAACTCCCGTGTTGTTGACCAGCACATTGTAGACAAAGGGCACAAACAGAACTTTGTTGACCAAAATGAATTGCGTTGTCTTTCCACTAAATTTATCTGATCGGGGATGTGTGCTCACTGGAGGAAGTCTAGGTCACTTTATTACACAACTCTTCACTTTGTTAATTCAGTATAGTAGATTCAAAATTTGGAGTTTAGATTTTAATAAATATGGACATCATTGAACTTCAACAACTTGTTGACAACTTGTTAGTAAGTCACCACTGTTTCTGGCATTGACACCACTGCACTGAATCATCTTTTATCAGGTCAATAACTCAGAATAACCCTCTTGGCCCTTCAGAGAAAACTGAAACAAGAAACGAACATTGTCAGTAGTCAACATGATGGCATCATGTAGAAATGCACACAAACTGGTGAGAAAATAGTTGAAATTGTGTTATATTTAAACCTGGCATAGTAAACATCTAAAATACTACTACTGAAAAGGCACATTTGCAAGTCAAGTTAAATTTATTTATAAAATACATTTAAAAACAACCACAGCTGCCCAAAGTGCTGTACAATATAAAATGCAATCTCATAAATCAAAACATACAAAAATAAAATAGAACATAACAAATGCAAAACAATACAAGAGACCTACTTCGGTCGCGTTAAAAGCCAGTGAAAACTATTTGCACACTTTTGTTTGAATAACCACAAGAATGTTGTTGTTACTGTTAAGGCAGCAGCAATAATTTACTTGTTGCCATGATCCAGAGAGTGTTCATCCTTGTGCTATTGGCCCAAGTCTAGCATTTAGCCTTTTTCAAATATTTGCAAGCAGTTAAGAAAGAACTATGCTACTTTTTTCTGGTGGCCACTTCCACAACACACAACTTCAACTCATTTCTCACCGGTTTGTGTGCACTTCCACATAATGCCATCATCTAGACTGTTTTTTTTTTTTTTTGTGATCAAATTTTTATTAAAGTATCAGTCTCAGGTCCAAATATACAGATTAGAATCTGATTACCTTTTCCCCCTTCTTTTTTCCCACCCGCCACCCCGATGGGCATATAGACAAAAAATAAAATGAAATTAATTAATTAATTAATAAAATTAACAATAATAATAATAATGACAAATTAAATACAAAATAAACATATAAAAAACAATACAATGTAGTAATAATAATAATAATAATAATAATAATAATAATAATAATAATAGTAAAAGTAAAATAAAAAATAATCCCGTCCAGATTTGAATTCTTTCCATACAGTAACAGCAAATTTCCCCCGTCAAAAGACATCAGCAGAAATTAGATTATACATATTCATTATGTACTATATATATAAAAAGGACTTAAGCGTACACAAATTGTGCATCTTTCATAAATATACAGTTAGAGCAGTACAGTTTGACATAAACATCCACATAGTGCAGGGAGACAAAAAAACAAAAACAAAAAAAAAAACAAAAAAAAAACACACCATATATTCAGATTTTGATTTTGGCTAGTAAGTCAGACCAGCAAAAAATGTTTTTTGCTTTTGCTCCGTGCCATCATCTAGACTGTTGACAATGTTGTTGTCTTGTTTTCTCTGAAGGCTGAAGAGGGTTATTCGGGGTTATTGACCTGATAACAAAAAAACTATTCAGTGGAGTGGTGTCAATGCCAGAAAAAGTTATGGCTTTCTTTATCATAAATCTTTATTTGTATTATGGATCTTTTTCACCTAACCTTCGTAATACCATCTGTTGTTATGTCTTGTTTGTTAGTCCTTGCATTCCTACGAGAAAATGCCTCTAGCGGCCTCGAGCTACCTGGACTAGACTAGACTGGTACTATTGTTTTGATGGTATAAATACACTGTATGTATGTTCATGTGTGAGCTGAGGGTGAGACGACACTGCAAGGGACAACAGCTCTTTGACGATTGTGCACAATTGGTTCAATAAACCAGACTTTTTGATTCAAGACAACTAATCGGCTAATTAGAAATTCCACAACACAGTACTGACTTATTAAACAAATGGTTGCTGAAGTGCAATAATATATATTTATTCAAATCTAAACTCACAAAATTTGTATAATGAAGCCTCCTCCCGGTGGGACATGCCCAAAACACCTCCCTACGGAGGCGTCCAGGAGGCATCCTGAGGAGATGCCCGAGCCACCTCAACTGGTTCTTCATCATCACTGCAGACACTGCACTGATCCACCTGTCAATCTCACGCTCCATCCTTCCCTCACTCGTGAACAAGACCCCGAGATACTTGAACTCCTCCACTTGAGGCAGAGACTCACCACCCACCCGGAGAGCGCAAACCACCTTTTTCCGGTCGAGAACCATGGCCTCGGATTTGGAGGAGCTGATTCTTATCCCAGCCGCTTCACACTCGGCTGAAAACCGCCCCAGTGCCCGCTGCAGGTCCTGGCTCAAAGAAGCCATCAGGACAACATCATCTGCAAACAGCAGAGATGAAATCCTGTGGTTCCCGAACCAGACCCCCTCCGGCCCCTGGCTGTGCCTACAAATTCTGTCCATAAATATAATGAACAGAACCGGTGACAAAGGGCAGCCCTGGCGGAGTCCAACATGCACTGGGAACAGGTCTGACTTACTGCCGGCAATGCGAACACAGCTCCTGCTCCAGTTATATAAGGACCAGACAGCCCTTAGCAAAGAGCCCCGGACCCCATACTCCCAGAGCACCCCCCAAAGGACACCACGAGGGACACGGTCGAATGCCTTCTGTCATGATCCTGTATTTTCTGTCTCTCTGTGTGCTCTCCCCCTCACCTGTCTGAGCCTGGCACTGGGCGGAGTTCCTGGCTCCTCCCGCGCGCACCTGGAGCGCATCTGCGCAATTACCTCCACCTGCTGCGGAGCAGAAGTGGAGCCAGGACCAGACACTCAGGGCGAGATCGTCTGCGTTTCTTCAACCTGTTCTATGCAAGATCATCTGCGTTTCTTCACCCTGTTCTGTGCTGGATTATCTGCGTATCTACACCCTGTTCGGTGCCGGATCCTACACGTGTCTTCACCCTGCTTGCTGGACCGTCCCTGCTCCAACCCTGCTTCTACCCTGCTTCCCAGCCCTGGTACTGCCTTGGCTTTTCTCTGCACTCCACGTTACTGGACCCTGGTTTGCACTCTCCTACCCTGGTGCTCCCCACATCGTTGTCTCCGCTGCACTTTATGCTCCACTCCTGGATCCTGGCACGCACCTGGCTTCCTGCTCACCACCAGATCAACCCTCGTTTCTGTAATATTATTTCACAATCTGTAAATAAACACCATAAATCTGCCCCGAGTCTGCACTCTTTGGTCCGCTACACCCACCGTTACGACACCTTCTCCAGATCCACAAAACACATGTGGACTGGTTGGGCAAACTGCCATGAACCCTCAAGGACTCGATGAAGAGTATAGAGCTGGTACAGTGTTCTGCTACCAGGACGAAAACCACACTGCTCCTCCTGAACCCATGGTTCGACTATTGGTCGGATTCTTCTCTCCAGTACCCTGGAATAGACCTTACCGGGAAGGCTGAGGAGTGTGATTCCCCTATAACTGGAACACACCCTCCGGTCCCCACCACCACCCTGGTCTGCCATTCCACAGGTACTGTCCCTGACCGCCACCCGATGTTGCAGAGACGTGTCAACCAAGACAGCCCCACAACATTCAGAGACTTGAGGTATTCAGGACGGATCTCGTGCCTCCAAGTAGCTTGCCAAAAACTTCGGTGACTTCAGCCAGGGTGATGAACGAGTTCGCCACTGGGTCCCCAGTCTCTGCTTCCTCCTCGGAAGACGTGATGGTGGGATTGAGGAGATCCTCAAAGTATTCCTTTGACAACATCCCCAGTCGAGATCAGCAGCTCTCCACCCGCACCGTAAACAATGTTGGTGTAGCACTGCTTCCCCCTCCTGAGGTGTCGGACAGTTTGCCAGAATCTCTTTGAGGCTGTCCGATAGTCCCCCTCCTTGGCCTCCCTGAACACCTCCCAACCCCGAGTTTTTGCCTCTGTGACTGCTTGAGCAATGGCACGCTTGGCCTGCCGGTACTCATCAGCTGCCTCAGGAGTCCCACAAGCCAACAAGACTCGATAGGACTCCATCTTCATTCTTCAGCCAGACAGCATCCCTTACTTCCAGTGTCCACCACCGGGTTCGGGATTGCCGCTGCACCGCAGACCTTACGACCACAGCTATGAGCAGCCGCATCGACAATAGAGGTGGAGAACATGGCCCACTCAGAGTCCATGTCCCCAGCCTCCCGGGAGAGAGAGAGAAGCTCTCCCGGAGGTGTGAGTTGAAGACCCCTCTGACAGAGGGCTCAGCCAGACGTTCTCAGCAGACCCTCACGATACGCTTGGGCCTGCCATTTCTGTCCGGCTTCCTCCTCCGCCAGCGGATCCAACTCACCACTAGGTGGTGATCAGTTGACCTGTTCCCGACCTGAAGGCGCAGGGACGCAACCCTCTCGTTCACAGGGGTGAACTCCAACACGTGGCGGCTGAGCTGTGGGGCAATGAGCAAGCCCACACCAGCTCTTCGCCGCTCCTCACGGGCAACACCAGAGAAATGGAGTGTCCAACCTCTGTCAAGGAGTTGGGTTCCAGAGCCCAAGCTGTGTGTGGAGGTGAGGCCAACTATATCTAGCCAGTAACGCTCAACCTCCCGCACAAGCTCAGGCTCCTTCCCCCCCAGCGAGGTGACATTCCATGTACCCAGAACTAGTCTCCATGTATGGAGATCCGGTCGTCGAGGCCCCCGCCTTCGACTGTCGCCCGGATCTCTCTGCACCCGCCCCTCATGGCTCCTCCCGCAGGTGGTGGGTCCACAGGAGGACGGCCCCACGTCGCCCCTTCGGGCTGGGCCCAGCCGGGCCCTGTGGGAAAAGGCCCGGCCACCAGGCGCTCGTTGTCGAGCACCCACTCCAGGCCTGGCTCCAGGGCCACGGTAACGCCAGTCTGGGCGACGTAACTGGCCTTGTTGTTTCTCTCTTCATGGGGACTTATGAACCGCTCTTAGTCAGACCCATCTCCCAGGACCTGTTTGCCATGGGTGACACTACCAGGGGCATGAAGCCCCTGACAACATAGCTCCCAGGATCAAACTCCTCCAACACGTTAAGGTGGCGGTTTGGGGAGGGGTTATTTCAACTAGTTAAAAAAAAAAAAATTATACAATGTTTAGAAATATTAAAGTTGGGTTCATGGGCCAGCAGTCTAAGCAGGGAATCCCAGACTTCCCTCACCCCAGACAGTTCCTTGAGCTCCTCTGGTGGGACCCCAAGGCATTCCCTGGCTAACCAAGAGCCATAGTCCCTCCAGCATGTCCTGGGTCTTCCCAATGGGACATGAACACCTCTCCAGGGAGGCATCTAGGAGGCATCCGGAACAGACACTTCTCTCCACACTAAGGAGCAGCAGCTTTAATCCAAACTCCTCCCTAAGCGCCTAACCATCCTGCAGAGGAAACTCATTTTGACCACTTTTATCTGCAATCTTGTCCTTTCGGTCATTACCAAAAGCTCATGAGCATAGCTGAGGGTAGGAATAGATTGATCGGTAAATGGAGAGCTTTGCCTTTGGACTCTTTCTTCATCACAACAGTCCGATACAGTGACCACATCACTGCAGACGTTGCACTTATCCAACTGTCAGTCTCACACTCCATCCTTCCCTCACTCAGGAGCAAGACTCTTGAACACTGTAAACAGTGTTGGTGAAGCACTGCTTCTCCCGCCTGACATGTAGGACGGTTTGATAGAATTTCTTTGAAGCCGACCAATAGTCCTCCTCCATGGATTCCCTGAACTCCTCCCAACACCGAGCTTTTGCCTCTGCAACTGCAAGAGTTGCAGCACACTTGGCCTGTACCAGTACCCGTCAGGTGCCTCAGGAGTCCCACAGGCCAACAAGACTTGACAGGACTCCTTATTCAGCCCGATGGCACGCCTTACTTCTAGGGTTCACCACCAGATTTGGTGCGGTAGCTATCAGCGGCCACATCGACAATAGAGGCAAAGACCATTGTTGAGTCAGACTCAATGTCCCTAGCCCTCTGGGATCTGGGAGAAGCTCTAGAGGTGTGAGTAAAAACTTCCAAGGACTCCGCAAGACCCAACAGACCCCCACAGTACGCTTGGGTCTGCCAAGTCTCTCTGGCTTCCTCCTCCGCCAGCAAATCCAACTCATCACCAGGTGGTGATCAGTGGACAGCTCTTCCCCTCTTTTCACCTGAGTGTCCAAGACATGTGGCGGAACCCATTCCAAACCTGTTCAAACCCAGTCTAGACCAGCCCAAACCCACCCAGTACCAGTCAGTTTAGTTTTTGATGCCCCCCCTCTCTAAGTCACTCCCCCTTCAGGGCACTATTATAATCAATTTAATGAACAAGGGTAAACTAAACAAAAGGGGACTAAAAATAGTGAAACAAATGGTACCTTGCAAGGTTTAAAACAAAAACAAAAAGGTAAAATCAACTAAAACACAAATTTTACAGGAACAAGCTTTGCGTCTGAAGTATATATTTACAATGGAAATAGGCTTGTGAGAAATCAACTTTGAATCATAAGTACTGTTAGATCATGAGGTACAGGTAGGGGACTCCTGACTTAAAGCCAGGGCATGAAGCCTAGGCTTTAACTGGGTTTTTTATGCATGTTAATTTAGAGTAGAGCTGACCTTGACAGTACTTTATCCTTTATCTTACAGCACCTCCAGTGTCATAATCTAAGCACTCTTATCTGCAGCTTTTATTTTCACACTACAGGTCAAGGAAAAATGGTGCCAGAGTTACCAGTTCAGTGACCAGAAGAGCAGTGGCACTAAGGCATCTGCAGTCTGAAGATCACAGACCTCCACCGCATGACCCAGGATTAGTCTGCTGCCTCCCTCAGGTCGGCTCCAGAACATCCCCTTATATTAGTTAACACTTACTAATAGTGAGGCCTAGCAGGGCAAGGAGTTGCATGTTAGGAATATTATTTTTTTTTATGTATTTGTTTATGTATTTATTATGATTATGAATATTAATTTATTTTTATGGTTATGATATATATATATTATGATGTCCATTTTTTAAATTTCATATATGGCTAACGCTGTAAACAAAAACTAGACTTGTGCATTCATCTTAAACAACCTTTCAGCTGACAACAGCCGATCAAACCTGTTACTGCAGCCATGTGGAAGGTCAGAGGGTGGAGAGGTCAGAGAGAAGAGGGGTCAGAGAGGGGGAGGGGTCAGAGGGAGGAGAAGTCAGTCCAGGTGAATGAGGCCTTTTATGTGATCAGCACAGTGTAAAAGGGTGCTTTATGCTAACCTGTTTCAAAATATAATTCCAAAAATGTGCGTTTGCGGAGTATTACATGGCTAGTGTCACGTCTCTGGTTTGCAAGTTGCTTTGCTCACATGTGAGAGAGACGGGGAGCTGATGAAGTTGTCGGCATCCTGCTTTAGGCCTTTTCTCATCTCAGACGCTTCAGTGGAGTGCAGCGTTAGTCAAACTGGCACGGGACGCACTGGGCCCGGGGGTAGGATAGACTAGTGGAAGGAACTGGGAGGAAACATGAACAAATGAGATGGGACTGACACAACTCTGAGGCAGCCTAGCGGACAGGCCCCCCAACCGCCACACTCTTAACAGGGCTTTAATGATGGCGGCTCAGGCCTAAAACACAAGCCGCATGTTGTCTCAGTCTGGTCCCGCAGAGCCACGTGGTCCTGGCTTGATCTCTTACATAAACGCAGACAACCACAGGCCCCCTCCAGTCTGCTTACATCAACTTTGTTCAGTACAATAACATGGCCATGCAAAATCTGGCCACCGTGACATTAGTGGCAGATAAGGAGAGCTGTTGAGATGTTTGGCTCTCTGTTGCATCACTTCAACAGCTCAAACCCCTGGAGCCGCCATCGACCTCCTAAAATCCAACAATGACATGAAACAGTTCAATGCATTTCAAATAGAATGCAGTACACACTTATTCACATTCTAAATGGCTCTTGTCTTTTGTATTATCTTAGTATTATTAAGATATTACAACATATTTTGCACTCTTTTAATGACAGAGAAAGATATCCTGTTTCATCGTTTATTTAAGGTGCAATATGAAGAGCCCTGGTGAAAACATTAATACAAAAAACTTTATATTGTAGATAGTATGTTTTGAATATTTTACAGTTTACAGAGCTTAAAAGTCAACAGTTACAGACTTACAGCAGTAACAGCATAACATCCTGAATGCAGTAGGTACACTGACTGGGCATGTTAGCTTAGCTTAAGATAGCATGCTCTGGTGTATGGCTGAGATCACGTGACAAACTACCTCCGTGTCACAGGCCCAAAAATAAATACTTAGCATAAAAAACACTGTGGAGAAATGGAAATGGTTGGAGGGACAGCGAGCTGGTGTGGGCTTGCTTATTGCCCCACAGCTCAGCCTCCACATGTTGGAGTTCACCCTGGTGAACGAGAGGGTCGCGTCCCTGCGCCTTCGGCTTGGGGACAGGTCTCATTGTTGAGTTGGCTTACAGACCAAACAGCAGTGCAGACTACCCGGCCTTCTTGGAGTCCCTGGAAGGGGTACTAGTCAGCGCACCTACTGGGGGACTTCAACACCCACATGGGAAGAATAGCCTCCATGATCTGAACTGTGCGGTGTTCAGTTATTGGATTTCTTTGCTAGCCACAGTTTGTCCATAACGAACACTATGTCTGAGCACAAAGGTGTCCATCAGTGCACATAGCACCAGGACACCCTAGGTTGGAGGCCGATGATTAACTATTGTCGTGTCATCTGACCTCCGGCCGCGTGTCTTGGACATTCGGGCATCAACTGATCACCACCTGGTGGTGAGTTGGATCCGCTGGCGGAGCAGGAGGCCAAAAAAACTGGTAGACTCAAGAATACTTTGAGGGTCTGTTGGAACATCTGGCAGAGACTTCTGTCAGAGGGGTCTTCAACCTGCACCTCCAAGAGAGCTTCTCCCAGACCCCATGGGAGGCTGGCGACATGGATTCTGAGTGGGCCATGTTCTCCTCCTATATTGGCTGCTCATAGCTGTGGTTGTATGGTCTGTGGTGCTTGTCGCGGCAGCAACCCCTGAACCCCAGTAGTGGATTTCAGAAGTAAAGAATGTGGTCAGGCTGAAGAAGTCCTATTGAGGCTTGCTGGCTTGCGGGACTCTTGAGACAGTTGACGACTGCCAGTGGGCGAAGCAGGCCGTGGCTTGTGTGGTTGCAGGGGCAAAGACTCGGGTTTGGGAGGAGTTCAAGGGAGGCCATGTAGTAGGACTATCGGATAGCCTCAAAGAGATTCTCGCAAACTGTTTGTGACAACTCAGGAGGGGGAAACAGTGCTTCACCAACACTGTTTACACTGCAGGTGGAGAGCTGCTGAACTTGACTGGGGATGTTGTCGGACTGTGGAAGGAATACTTTGAGGATCTCTTAAATCCCACCATCACATCCACTGAGGAGAAGCAGAGACTGGGGACCCAGAGGCAGACTCATCCATCACCCTGGCTGAATTCACTGAGGTGGTTGGCAAGCTCCTCAGTGGCAAGGCTCTGGCGGTGGACAAGGCTGTCATGGCTGACACGTCTCTGCAACATCAAGTGGCGGTCGGGGGACATTACTGATGGACTGGCAGGTGGTCTCTCTGTTTAAGGAGAGTTTGCCCAACCAGTCCACATGTGTTTTGTGGATCTGAAGAAGGCATTCAACCATGGTGTCCCCATTGCCGGCGGTAAGTTTTTGGTGCATGTTGGACTCCACGCCAGGGCTGCCTTTGTGAGCAGTTCTGTCCATTGTATTTATAGACAGACTTTCTAAGCGCAGCCAGAGGCCAGAGGGGCTGCGGTTTGGGAACCACAGGATCTCATCTCTGCTGTCTGCAGATGATGTTGTCCTGGTGGCTTCATCGGGCCAGGACTGGGGCAATTTGCAGCTGAGTGTGAAGTGGCTGGGATGCGAAACAACTCATCTAAATCTGAGGCCAAGGTTCTTGACCGGAAAAAGGTGGCTTGCCCCCAAGTGGTGGAGTTCAAGTATCTCAGGGTCTTGTTTATGAGTGAGGGAAGAATGGAATGTGATTTTGACAATTGGATTGGTGCAGCATCTGCAGTGATGCGGTCGCTGTATTGGACTGTTGTGATAAAAAAGGAGCTCTCTCGGCTGGCTCAAAGTGCTTTACAGAGTGAACCAAAACCATTATTGATAAAAGTGCTATACAATAGAATACTGCATCTGCATGTCCCTCAGTCGTCCAGGTCTGATCCAGAGTCAAAGAAAAATTTTCTTCTGTAACTGGTCAAAAAGTTGTAGAGTGAAGACATTTGGCTGCTTATCCAAGCCGCTTCTTCAGTTCTGGTCAGATTACCGCTGGACACTGACTTATATCTAAATGAAGGGAGGAGCTGACTAGACTGTTTAGCACTATTGTTTTCTTTGTTTAGATTTAGGTCTGATGATGGAGTTATAAATAGGAGATGATGCCTAAGGCTCCCATTGCTATTCAAAGATGGATTGTCTTTCCTAACAAAAAAAGCTTCTTTAACTCCCCTCTCAAAGCTTTTCTTTGGCTTAGATCTGTAGCTTGCTATCTTCGTAGGAGTGGTTAGTGGCTTTGAGATGGAGATGTACAGCAGACTGGGGTCCTAAGGAGCGCTCGCGACGGTGTTACTACATTCTCTTCTGGAGTGGCTGTTTAGTTTCTCCAGTATAATGCTCACTGCACTCTTCACTACACTGAATGGAGTAGACCACTTTTTTGTCCTTTGGGTGAACCAGTTTCTGTCTTAAAATGTTTGTAGGTTTAAAATAGACTGGGTTTTCTGAAAATCCTCTGAATCTTTTCAGACACAGCAGCTGTGTAAGGCATGATTACACCTTTCCTTCCACGTTCAGATTACATGTTCTGTTTTTTTTGTGAATGTGAACAACCTGTGCAGAAAGCCCTTTCTGCTTGTGGATATCACAATGAGCGTTCAGTAAATCTAAGCGGGCTAAAAATTCCAAAGCAGAGACTCTGAAAATTTCAACTTTCTACTGATAGTTAAACTAAAATACCACTATGAACAGGTGAGGCCTGTCAGTTGTCCTGGCCTGTCATATATATATATATATATATATATATATATATATATATATATATATATATATATATATATATATATATATATATATTCTTTCAGGTCAAATACTGCCTCGATCAGATACTTATTGGGGCTTTGTACCCAATCTCCAGTTAGGGAGTGGATATTAACTCCCCTCTGACCTGGCTGGGCAACATCTGAGCCGGCATCTCATAAGTTTCATTGGCACTCATCATTGTATGAGGTAGGTAGTAGCTTGAAGAGTCTTACCTGAGGGCCCACACTGGCTGTTGGTAATTGCTCATTGCACCCTTGGGTGGGGATTCGAACCCGGGTCCCCCATGATCATGATCATATGTAAGTGTAATTAACCCAAACCAGTGTTAAATATGTTTTTTAGAGAGTACTGTTGCCTCTTTATTTTACATGTCCGAGTAGCATGAGAATAATATCTCAAAATAATCCCAACATAATGAATATTATGAATATTAAATACTGGTATTTGGTGATCTCAGAATGCCAGTCCTTGCCACCAGAGGAATGTCAGACTGCATTTTACAAGGGAATGTCTCTGGGCTCCAATCACTATTTATCATTGTAAAGCCCAGTTACCCACAGCAAGGACCGCCCTAAATGTCTGAGGACACAGAGACACAGCACAACACTCACCAAATCTGTTCATGGTATAGTGAAAGGAGATCCAAACAAAGAGACTGGTACAGAGCAATGAAAGAGCTATATAAACATGATGCTTCATATCATGATGCACATGTCAGACTAAAATAAGCACAAAGTGTCAAACTGGATCATTACAGTATATGACAGAGTATTTCAGCCTTTACAGATGAAATCAGATAGTCCCCATTTGTGACGATTTCATCTGAACATTTTGAAAAGTGAGGGGCATCTTGTGGACACGTGCTTATTCGGCCCTTAGGCTCAGCACGTCTAAAGCCCAAATGGCTTTCTCCAGCAGCGTGCCTTAGTGCTCTGTATTTACTGCTACATCTCCTCTGTGCCACACATAGGCGGAGCTTATGGGTGCATTGTGTGGGCCCATAGACCTTTAGGCCCATACAGCTGATTCTAACAGAAGTATGTTATATTATTATTATTATTATTATTATTATTATTATTATTAAAATAAAAAGACTCAAACTTTTCATTGGGCCAATGGGAGCCCGACACGAAAAAAAAGTTGAAAATCTGAAACTCACATCAAAAAATAGAACATGTCAGGACATGACAAAATCAAATAGTAAACATGCCCCAACATGGCAGTGAGTGGTATCAAAAATTAGAACTCAATGAGCTCTAAATGTCACTGAAGACCCCGAGAAAAAATAAAAAGACAATAGCGCCCCCTCAAACTTTGATTTTCATTGAGCTAATGGGAGCCCGACACGAAAAAAGTTCAATGTAAAAATCTGAAACATGCATCAAAAAATAGAAGATGTCAGGACATGACAAAAATTATATTATGTCCTCGCCCTAAAGTGTACAGGAAGTCGGCCATATTGGGGACCCCGGGAACGGGTTTGACCCAATAACCAATGGGTTTGATCCTCGCACATTTTCATCACAAACACTTCAAATTTGGCCAAAACCCACTAAATCCATGTGCAAATAAAGATTATCAGTTGCATTTTAAATATGACTTCAGGTGTGGGTAATGGTGAATTTTCTACTAAATCACAATTTTTGGAATATTTCAAAAAATATTTCTCTTTTTACACATTTTTTGTTGGGAAAAAGCTAATATAGCGTGAGCACTTTTCTGACCTGAATGCAATGATATGTAAATCAAGGCGGTCTTTCACAAATGGCTCTCTAGTACCATCTTCAAATTTCATATTAAAAAAAATTCATAGAATACAATCGACTTGTTGACTTGTGACAATGAGCTGAATAAAAAGCCAATGAGAACATACCTCTATCTGCAACCATGTTACCATGGTAACATAAGAAATGGTCATTGAAATGCATGAGGTTCAGTGTACTGAACTTTGTTGTAGAATAAATAGAATGCTCTACACTAATCCAACTATGGCCTAGAATTCAAAAATGACGAACAATTTTGTATTTCCATGTGCAAAAAAATGTATCTTTCAAATGACTCAATAGCGCCAGCTCAAAAATCAAAATACATTACGGCAATGAGAGACCTTTTTCATTGTAGACAAATGACATTTGATACAAGCATAGAACTGTCAAGTCAAGTAAAAAATTATATCATAGACCCCACCCTAAACCCTACAGGAAGTCAGCCATTGTGGGCAGAACCCCCTTTTTTTTAACTCTCACATTTGAAATTTTACGCCACAAGATTTCCATTCAAGAAATTTGCAAATTGGTCCAAATGAACTAGACCCATGTGGAATTATAGGACAGCACTTTGGAGCCCAGTTCCATATGTGGAATTCCGAGTATCATAGCAACCAAAGAATCAATCTAGAGCGAGGCTGTTGAAGGTCTTTTAAGCGCCTACAAACCAGCGGTGCAAGCACTTGGCAATGCTATCAATCAAAACTGTTGCTAACACTAGTGGGAGCGACCTCGAGGAAAGAAGGCGCCTGATTTGTCTGTTATTAATGTTCATATCTTAATACGCAGGTTAATATGAACATTTTAAGACCAAAATGACTAGTCTGACAACAGTAGTTACAGAAAGAGGGGTGACAGTTTTTCTGTAGAAAGTGAATTGGAGCCGATGGAGCCCGAAAGTGCGACCATGATCACTTCCTGTTTGGAATGCAGTGGCTAACAGGTTAGCTATGTCCATTTGTATATACAGTCTATGGCCTGACCTGACAGCACCAGTTTCCTTATGTGATGGAGCATTTATTTATGACATGAATTTTAGATGGGACCAATTAATCTGTTTGTTGTCTTTGATTCCCGTAATAAGTCATGTTATAAATTCAAACTTTTACAGCTTAAATTGACAAAATAGCAAAAAACTTCTGAGCAGTGCACAGAAAAAGTAACACAATAAATGTTGACCTTGAAAAAATATTGTTCCATTTTTCATATATAGAACGATTTGTGGATATAGTGATTATCGAGACAGGCCTGCCCACGGGACAGTGTTCTTCAGGGCCAATGACTCTCTCCAGTTTGCAGACACACATGCTGCCCTTTTCTGTGTGTGCACCACAACACATTTCAATAGAACTCAGATTTCATATCAGTTGTAGCAGGCCCTGGCTCCTGGTTTGACATATTGGAAAGGCCTCTTCTTATTACCATACCTCAGTAGATTACATCACAGTATCAAACCTGTATCTGTAAGTATTAAAGTGGAAGGGATCTGTCCTTACCTGTCCACGGCTGTGATCTGGACACATGCCTGAGCCGCACTGTTAAATATTATGACAGAGAGAAGATTGAGTGCATCTGTTGGACAAACGGATCTACTCTGTGGCCCCCTGGTTTCTATCTAAGTGACACCCCTGTCCTTAAAGTCTGAGTTATGTAACTGACAGTGACGCTGCATTTAATGTATGGCAGACAAAAACTCTTTGTTTACTTAAAGGTTCAGTGTGTATCCTATTCTGATAAGTTCTATATTGATACTTTACTGTGACATCACATTGGGGCTGTGTGTGTATGGCGGAATGTACAGAAGTTGCTATGCAGACACAATGGACCCAGTTGCAAACAGAGCAAAACAAGTTTTAAAATATTGTGAAAAATACAAAATGGATTTAAACCGCACATTCTCAGGAGCCTGTAATCAATCCGAGCACTCAGGAGTTAAATTTTACACAAAAAAGTGAGAGTTGGTCACTGTTGGCCAATGCTAGCTAGCTTGTGACTGTAATGTTATTTGAGAGGGACTTGTTTAACAGTGCAGATCGGCTTGCCTGTTGTATTTCAGATAAGTCAGCTCTTTATGGTCACATTGTGTTAAAATAAAGTCTAACAGAGCCTCAGACAGAGTAGTGCCTACAGTTAGCATCACACCCCCAGGAAATGTTGAGGACTTCAGCTGCAAAGTATCAATTAAATAGTCTCTAGAGTTTAGTGTTGTCACGATACAAAAAATTAGTTTTGACTTGATTTCGATACTAAGGAATAGACTCAATATCGATTCTGATACCACAATGATAATAAAAATAAGAATTCCCATGTTTGTTATATGTGTGTAATCCCTCAGTGTCCAGTAGGTTCATAGTGGTAAATAGTGGTGTATACTACTCTATGTTTTATACTTGTGAAAGATACAGCTCAACATTATTGTAAACATATTCAGGAAAGGTTCATTAAGGTCAATTAGTATCTGATTTTTGTAATATTTTGACAACAAGAGGTGACACTCTAAAGCTCTTGCTCAAAGTTGTGGGTAGAAAAATGAGCAGTGTGAACTACAGATTGTATATATAAATGGACAAAGCTAACGCTAGCGTTACAAACAGGAGGTGAGCATGTGGGTGCTGGCTTCATTGACTCCAATTCACTTCTACTGAAAAACTGTGTCCCTTCTCTCTGTAACTGCTGCTGTCAGACTGGTCAATTTGGTCTTAAAATGTTTTGTATTAACCCGCTCTACATGATCCTGGGTTTTTATTTCACTATTGTGTCTATAAATCAGATATTGCGCATAAATAACAGACTAATCAGGTGTCTTCTTTCCCTGAGGTCACTCTGCTAATGTTAGCAACAGGTTTGATTGAAAGTGTTGCTAAGTGCTCGCTTTCTGCTAAACCAATGGTGCAGGCAGGAAGTGGCATCACCTTCAGCAGCCCCGCTCTGGATTGGCTCTTTGGTTGCTATGACACTTGTGATTAGAATTCCAGATATGGCACTGGGTCCCTATAACTGCTAGCTTTGATGAGGCTTTCATTGACTAGAGCCCGACGCTGTGAGTGATGTCACACTCACTCAGTCCACTTCTTTATGCAGTCTTTTCATAATTAGTTCAAATCAAGTCTTCTTTAAAAAGTCCTACTCTAAATGATTTAACCTTATGTTTCATTCTCAAAAGTGTCCAAACGTTGTGTTGTTTCTTTTATGCATAGTCCTTCCCTTTATTCAGCTGCCAAACTCCTCCATGTTTTAAAGGCCATTCACCTTTATCTTTCACCTTTGTTCATTGTATACCACAATATTGAACCAAAAGGACTTTATGATAGTCACAAGTTCACTGATCAAACTGCACAGAACTAATAGAACTCACCTCTTCATACTAGCATTTCACCACAGCAAGCAGAAAACTTTCATTTAACTGTTGAATAATGGCAAAGCAAACATTTTGAATCCTACACGTTTGCCCCAGACTCAGAAGTAGGTACAGAGGAGTGAGTGGGGATAGGAGGTAAGTAGAAAGCAGTGGGCGGGGACAGGAGGTAAGTAAAGAGCAGTGGGCAGGGATAGGAGGTAAGTACAGTGCAGTGGGGCGAGGTTAATTGCATAGCGGTGGGTGGGGGGAAGTACTGAGCAGTGGGTGTGGATATGGGGTAAGTACAGAGTAGTGGGTGGGGATAGGAGGGTACGTACAGAGCAGTGGGCGGGGATGGGGGGTAAAAACAGGGCAGGGGGCAGGGGTAAGTGACTTTAACTTGGGTGAATTTGGTTTGCAATGGTTAATAGGCATCAAACATTCATCTGTACATGCACACTTCAAGTATTTATTTTTATTTATTTATTTATTTATTTGATAGGGACAATTCACATTAATGAACAATTAATGTAAAAGTAAAATTAATGCAATGGATAAAATGATTCATTCAAAAATACAAGCAAACTGTCTCTGTAATGTTTTGATCCTCCATTTTGGCACAACCAGTCTGTCAAGTACTGAAACAGACAGGTCAATGGCGATCACAAAGTCTACAAAATGACTACAATAAAAACGAATTCCATGTATGTTTTATAATTCACTACTACACTACTATTAGGTGCTAACTACATTTAAACTGGTTTAACATAGCGACTCAAAAATGGAGGAGGTGGAGATGTGCTTGCATCCAAAGAAGAACTTAGCACCCCCATAGCTCCTCCAACCAAAAATGTCTGGTGGTGTCCCTGAAAATAGGCATGTTTAAGTTAATTTGTACAGCACAAAAAAGCTTTGGCTCCATCCCCTTTTCACACCATGCATTTCTGTCTGTACTGTTATTATGTGAAGAAATGGTTTGAAATAAATATTCTAACACAATTGGCACACAAATTAATTCAAAGTGCTCTACAGAACAAAAAAGACATTAAAATCTCAAAACAAACAAATCAAAACATAACTAACCATCATAAAATGCAATTTAAAAGAGAAGCGGCAGAATAAATCCAACTTTGAGTAAGACAATAATGAAGGAACAGTGTTTGAACAGGGTTATATCAGGGTTCAATAACATACTCCCTCTTTAAAGCTTGAATCATGTAAATGTTATAGGCTGTTGCTTCTGGCCATACTCTCCACACTTCATGCCAGTGTATGTCTCTAACAGCACACATGACTGTAAGAGGAGGGGGGTGTACTTTTATCCACATGCTCCCCCAGTCTTCAGTTCACTGCTCGCTGCTCAAGTCTGAACTCTGAGATCAGGGTCATTTGTGGCTAGAGGAAGTTTTCTTTACCCTCCTACAACTCTGATGGTACACGACTGGGGCAGGAAACGACAGATTTGAATCAGAATGTGAGCCGTCGTACACATCGGAGAGACCGCTGCTTATCAGAGAGTGGGGAAAAAAACCCGAAACAAACAAGGAAGTGTGCGATGGAGGTGACGGGTGATGGGTTGGACTGGAGGACACATGGATGGATAGAGATACTGAATTAATGAAGAAGGTGTAGGTAAGATGTTTAAAGTTTTGGTTTGGATGAAGGAGCAGATGTGTAGTTTCTTCAAAGATTTGTGTAGCAGTGAGAGTGAATCAAGTATAGTATCATTATAATGGGAGAGATTTAACTCTTCATTTTGGCATGAAGGCTTTTACTTTTATATTTCTACCAAAAAATAGTTGTTAACTGTATTTCAGAATGTTCTTTGGATGTTTGCAATTCCTCACACTCAGTTCATACATTATTATAGAGTGTTTTGAGGGTTTGTTTCTACACAAAATTAAAAACATAGATTTAGTGCTATTTTGTGAGGTTATTTTACCCTGAAAATTTTTATTAGTGATTAGACCCAGTCACTCGCCATATTACATCAATAATCAACATTTTACCCATATTAATTTTACCTGTCCTCCATCTGTAGTAAATATTATTGGCCTGTAGAATGTTGTGATGTCATCTGAAACAAAGCAATAATAATTTGTACGGCGTTTCTAAGTTGGTCCATGATAAATATGTGTATGAGTTCTGTGTGGAGTTTGCATGTTTTCTATGCTTGTATTGGTTTCCTCTGCTTGCTACCTCTAAAAACAAACAAAAAAAAAAAATTAATAATAACAATATTAAAAATGCATATATACAATTCGTTTTTGGTCTCTATTCCAATGGTGTCAAGTTGTTGTTGAACACACGTACCCTTAAAACCTCTGTCCATTTTGAGCTGTTGCATTTAATGTTGAACCTGATTACTTTTTATTAGTGACTAGACCCAAGACCTCACTGTATTACAACAAAGATTTATATTTTAACAATATTCATTTTAGCTGTTCCATCTGTATCAAATATTATCGGACTGTAGAAAGTGATGTCATCTGAAGCCCATCTAAAAATGTGCATGTTACTAGTGGAACTGAGGTGTTTCTGCAAACCCTAATCCTCACCATAGATTGTATATATAAATGGACATAGCTAACGTGCTAGCCGCTGCGTTCCAAATAGGAAGTGATCATGGCTGCACTTCCAGCTCCTTCGACTTTGGCTCTAACTCACTTTACACTGAAAAACTGTGGCCCTTCTCTCTGTAACTGCTGTAGTCAAACTCGTCATTTTGGTGAATGTGTTCGTAAATCAAAATATGAACATTATTAACAGACAAATCAGGCACATTCTTTCCCTGATCAGCAGGTTTGATTGACAGCATTTCTAATGGTCCCTGGCTGCCACGATACTCGCAGTTGGAACCTGGCTCCAAATTGGTCCCTATAACTGCTAGCCTCGATGAGCTTCATTTGACTGGAGCCGAACGCTGTGGGTGATGTCACACTCAGTCCACTTTATTACACAGTCTGTGCTCCTAACCTTATCCCTATTGGGTCCCTGTTATTACTTGTTTTATGCGGTCTTACAGCACAGCATATCATACCCGTGGAATAATTACCCAGGCATCATATGGACTTGGTGTCAGCAGAGAATATATTGCAAGATAAACAGACATGATTGGAGTCTCATAGTTGTTGCTTTAGTTCAACAAACCTCTGGTACTGTGTTCCCTCTGATGACACATCATTGGCTGGGGAACACTCGCCTGTCTTACTCTTGTCCATGAGATCAGCCTGGAGCAGCCGTATCTGTGCTGTGAGAGCGAGACGCCAGCGCAGCCTCATTACACAGGCCCTGACATTGGCACACAGCTGATCAGACCATGATGCCATGAGTCAGGCAGCAGGTTCCTCTGGTGCTCAGCGTCTCTCACAATGGGCTTTTCAGTCACACAAGCACCGACACCACGAGGTTTGGGACAAGACATTCACTTGAATCATTATGTAACTCGGAGCATTGTGCAAACTGTGAAATGTGATGTTATGATTAATATTCTGACTTAAAAGGCATGAATTAAAACATGGCTAATGCATACTTTAATGGTGTTCCCTCATCATTAGCATCATTAGCTTCCTCAAAGATGTTGAGCAATGTGGCTCATTGTCCTGCATTCAAGGCTTGATTGCGCAGAAAATTTCTGATTTCACCTATATCTTTCTATCTATCTAGCTATCTCGTTCTTTAAGTAGCTGTACTAAAGTCTATGGTATAAAAAGTAAAACAATAAAAATCCAAGACGATCTTTCATCTTCACCAAACGTCATAACTTAAACGTGTTGGTCAGAGTATCCACACATTATGAGGCCGAATCAAAAACATGTCAAAGTCACGTTTATCAAATGACAATAAAACACTGTAAATTCAGTCATGAGGAATTAGATCAAATATAAACCAGATTATCTGTGGGCTGTGAGATTAGATTAGTTTAGTGACCACAGCCATGTCATGTCTCCACAGTACATCATTGTTTGGTTACTATTGTCCTGTTGTTTCCTTTACAACTCTCTGACCCATGAGGACCAGCCATGTGATGATGACCCAAGTGTGTTCGTGGAATATTAGGCTGAGGACCTAGTAATCTCTATTTCTTTCTTTCTAGCTTTTATCCACCGTTTTGGGAAGTTATATCATATTTTGAATAATGTTTCCGATATTTGAAACTTATAAGTAGCTAAATAAATGAAGGCCTGCGAGAATTCAGTATATTTTGTATTTTTTGTCTTTGCAGATGCCAACTTGTCAGAAACATAAGCAGAAGTAAACAAGAGCTCATGAGGGCATCGTACGTGACAGCTTTCCCTGCAGTGATGTAACTCACCTAAGCTTCTGGTAGGTGTGGACTATAAACGCCTCGCTTTTTGAATTTAACAAAAATGGGCTTGGATTCATTTTTCTACTTTTTCAGATCCTTGTTATAAAAATTCCTGGAGCAAGATGAGCTGGAGTTTCCTCACTCGTCTCCTGGAAGAAATCCACAACCACTCCACCTTTGTGGGGAAGGTCTGGCTTACCGTGCTGATAATCTTTCGTATAGTCTTGACTGCAGTGGGTGGCGAGTCTATATATTCCGATGAACAAACCAAATTCACCTGCAACACCAAACAACCGGGCTGTGACAACGTTTGCTATGACGCCTTTGCCCCCCTCTCCCACGTCCGCTTCTGGGTTTTCCAAATTATTATGATCTCTACGCCATCCGTCATGTACATGGGATACGCTATTCACAAGATCGCTCGGACCTCGGAAGAAGAACGCCGCAAAAGGCAAAGAACAGAGCAGCGTAAGAAGATACCTCCCCATTCAAGATGGAGAGATGATGAACATATAGAGGAGGTTATGGAGGAACACGTTGACAGTGAGGCCGAACCAATGATTTTTGAGGATGCCCTTGAGATGAAAGACTTGAGGCCTGAGTCTACAACTGGCAAAGTGCAAGCCAAGTATGATGGCCGCCGGAGGATTGTTCAAGAAGGCCTTATGAGAATTTACATCCTTCAGCTCACGTCAAGAGCTGTTTTTGAGGTTGCATTTTTAGCTGGACAGTACCTCCTTTATGGCTTCAAAGTTAGTCCTTCATATGTTTGCAACAGGATCCCATGCCCACACCGCGTTGACTGCTTTATCTCACGACCTACTGAAAAAACCATCTTCCTTCTTATCATGTATATTGTAAGCTGCCTTTGTCTCATCCTGAACGTGTGCGAGATGCTACACATAGCAATTGGCGCGTTCCGAGATTCCATACGCCATCGGAAAAGTCGAGGAACCTTAACTCCGTACCGCTACCCGTTCTCCCGAAACATCACCTCAGCTCCTCCAGGATACAACCTCGTCATTAAGTCAGACAAACCTGGACAGATTCCTAACAGCATCATTCCACACGAGCAAAACATGGCTAACTCTGCCCAAGAACAGCACTGCGGGAGTCCAGATGAAAACATACCGTCTGATTTGACAAGCCTCCATCGGCATTTGCGAGTGGCTCAGGAGCAGCTTGACATGGCGTTTCAAACTTATCAGACCAAAAATACACAGCAAACATCAGGGTCCAGCAGTCCTGTGTCTGGAGGGACGATCGCAGAGCAAAACCGTGTCAATATGGAGAAGCAAGGAGCAAGGCCTAAATTAGCAGACAAGACAGCTGGGAAAAATGGAAAGACATCAGTATGGATTTAGTGGATTTAGTCGGTGAAATAACTTCAAAAAATTATATTTAAAACAAACTGTCTCTGGGAGGTCACTTAGACTTTGACCTGAACCAGCACCTGTATTTGTTGTAGGCATGTTTCAGCCAGTGGTGGAACGTAATAAGGTAAAAGTACAAGTACAAATTGTAGGTATTTATACTATACTTAAATACATTTTGCAGTGTGTACTTTTTACTTTTACTTCAGTACATTTGAGAGCAGTATCTGTACTTTCTACTCCACCACATTTTTTTTTTAACAGAACTGAAAAGTAAAAGTATTTTTATTATTGTGTGAGACCTGCTGAAAAGGCAGAGGGTTTATTTTTAACACGTTCAGAATTTGAGCAAACAAAAATACACGAGTAAAAACAAATAGAAAAAAAAAATCGATTCAGTTGTTTCTGTTGAAGAAAATTCAGCTCAAATCTTTATCAAAATCACTACATTTGAAGCTTTATAAGACTCAAAATCTGCGTGAAGTACTTTTACATTTTACTCTTTAATTACATTTTTAATCTGGTACTTTAAAACTTATTTAAGTAGATTTTTTTTTTTTTCATGTGACACTTACTTTTACTTTAGTATCTAGTTGCTCTGTACTTTTACTTAAGTAACAAAACTGAGTACTTCTTCCACCACTGGTTTCAGCACATTGAATATGGGACTGTGTGGGTGGATTGACATGTTTAAACTAGCTCCTATTCTTAGCAAATTTAGCTGCCACAGCAGTTTTATAATGACTCCTATTTTTCTTCCTGAAATGTATTTGGTTAAACAAAGAAGTCAGAAAATGCCAGAAATAGAAAGTCCCAATCAGCTGCTCCCCAATGCTCTACAGCTAATGCACGAATTGTGACGTAATGACCCTTTACTAACAACACAATAACAACACGAGGAGAGGCTGAAATCATGAAGTTTCTAGATGAAGAGTTCAACTGCAAAAACAACTCAATTTCCATCTTCTTCAGCCTCCAATCACTGCTTCAAATGGCTCTTATCTGTTTTCGCAAATGAACTCTTCAAATATATAAATGTACATTTTTTAAGCTTTTGAAATTAGATGACAAACAAATGGCTTGTTCTCAACCACTGACTTTAAAGTTTCTATAATAATTTTTAGTTTAGGTTAGGATTTTTTTTGGAAGTTTTACGACTTAACCATAATACGAAACCTGTCCAGACTGATGTTCAAATCTTGAAGCAGCAATTTTCTGGAGGAAGCACATCACCTCTGGAACATTCCCATGAAATATTATAGCTAAAGGAAGAACATTTCCTTGGAAACAAGCAGGACAAGGCCAAATAAGAGTCAGGTTTGTGGAGATGCAAGCGCTGCTCAAGTTTTTCAGTGCTATAAAAACATCCGATAATAATAATAATAACAATTTTAAAAATCACTTTTATTTAAGTCTGTTGTTTAGCTAAAAGGTTACGTGCTGAGGCTTTAAGACGAGTAGGGTATTTTCAGTTCTTAGAGAATCATGCCCTCGGATTTGGAGGAGCTGATTCTCATCCCAGCCACTTCACATTCGGTTTCAAACTGCCCCAGTGCCTTCTGCAGGTCATGGCTTGATGAAGCCATCAGGACAACATCATCTGCAAACAGCAGAGATGAGATCCTGTGATTTCCCCAACCCCACAACATCCAGAGACTTGAGGTACTTGGTATGGA
Source organism: Periophthalmus magnuspinnatus (assembly GCF_009829125.3). Lineage (NCBI taxonomy): Eukaryota > Metazoa > Chordata > Actinopteri > Gobiiformes > Gobiidae > Periophthalmus > Periophthalmus magnuspinnatus. Next base: position 28,411,043 of record NC_047142.1, on the reverse strand, counting down.
TCTCGTCCAACCCCGGAACCTAGTCACCAACTGAGGTGCCTTGACAACCACTTCAGTGACTTCAGCCAGGGTGATGGATGAGTCCGCCTCCGGGTCCTCAGTCACTGCTTTCTCCTTGGAAGACGTAACGGTGGGATTGAGGAAATCCTCCAAGGATTCCTTCCACCACATACCCAGTCAAGGTCAGCAGCTCTCCGCCCACACTGTAAACAGTTTTGGTGAAACACTGCAGCACTGTGTGCACTGATGGACACCCTTGTGCTGGAACATGGTGTTCATTATGGACAAACAGTGACTAGCACAGCTTGGGTTCAGATCAAGCTGTGCTAGTCACAATTTATCCATACAAAACAAACTGTGACAAATTTTGACAAACTGTAACTAACTGTGACACAGTTAGTCACAGTTTGTTCATTATGGACAAACTGTGACTAGCACAGCTTGGGTTCAGATCAGGGAGGTCGTTCTTCCTCACACCCGTCTAGGTGTCACTGTCGTTACCCAAGTCCCCCAGGAGAACAAACGATGTCCCTGGTTGGTGCACTGGCTCTAGGAGACATGGAATGTCACCTCCGCTGGGTGTGAAGGACCCAGAACTTTTGCGATTTGCGACTTTTGAGCGATTGGCCTCAACATCCATGCATAGCTTGGATTCTGGAACCCAAGTCCTTGAGAGGGGTTGGACTCTCCATTTCTCAAATTTTTGTTTAATTGTGCTCTTAATATTGCACCAAATTTTAATAAATTAAGTAAACAAACAAGCATATTTATAATTATTCAGAATTGTATATTATTTATTCACTATAAATATGAAATCAAATAGTTCCATCCATCCATTTTCTTCCGCTTATCCAGAGCCGGTCATGGGGCAGCAGTCTCAGCAGGGACTCCCAGACTTCCCTCACCCCAGACACGTCCTCCAGTTCCTCCGGTGGGATCCCAAGGCGTTCCCAGGCCAGCCGAGAGACATAGTCCCTCCAGCGTGTCCTGGGTCTTCCCCGGGGCCTCCTCCCGGTGGGACATGCCCAGAACACCTCCCTAGGGAGGCGTCCAGGAGGCATCCTGAGCAGATGCCCGAGCCACCTCAGCTGGCTCCTCTCAACGTGTAGGAGCAGCGGCTCTACTCCGAGCTCCTCCCGTGTGACTGAGCTCCTCACCCTATCCCTAAGGGTGCAGCCAGCCACTCTGCGGAGGAAACCCATTTCGGCCGCTTGTATCCGCGATCTTGTCCTTTCGGTCATTACCCAGAGCTCATGACCATAGGTGAGGGTAGGAACGTAGATTGACCGGTAAATTGAGAGCTTCGCCTTCCGGCTCAGCTCCTTCTTCACAACAACAGACCAATACAGCGACCACATCACTGCAGACGCTGCACTGATCCGCCTGTCAATCTTATGCTCCATCCTTTCCTCACTCGTGAACAAGACCCCGAGATACTTGAACTCCTCCACTTGGGGCAAAGACTCACCACCCGGAGAGGGCAAACCACCTTTTTTTCCGGTCGAGAACCATTGGCCTCGGATTTGGAGGAGCTGATTCTCATCCCAGCCACTTCACACTCAGCTGCAAACCGCCCCAGTGCCTGCTGCAGTTCCTGGCTAGATGAAGCCATCAGGACAACATCATCCGCAAACAGCAGAGATGAGATCCTGTGGTTCCCGAACCAGATCCCCTCCAGCCCCTGGCTGCACCTAGAAATTCTGTCCATAAATGTAATGAACAGAACCGGTGACAAAGAGCAGCCCTGGCGGGGTCCAACATGTACCGGGAACAGGTCTGACTTACTGCGAACACAGCTCCTGCTCTGGTCATACAGGGACCGGACAGCCCTTAACAAAGAGCCCCGGACCCCATACTGCCGGAGCACCCCCCAAAGGACACCACGAGGGACACGGTCGAATGCCTTCTCCAAATCCACAAAACACATGTGGACTGGTTGGACAAACTCCCATGAACCCTCGAGGACCCGATGGAGAGTATAAAGCTGGTCCAGTGTTCCACGACTGGGACGAAAACCACACTGCTCCTCCTGAATCCGAGGTTCGACATCGGTCAGATTCTCCTCTCCAGTACCCTGGAGTAGACCTTACCGGGAAGGCTGAGGAGTGTAATTCCCCTGTAATTGGAACACACCCTCCGGTCCCCTTCTTATACAGAGGGACCACCACCCCGGTCTGCCACTCCAGTGGTACTGTTCCCGACTGCCACACGATGTTGCAAAGACGTGTCAGCCAAGACAGTCCCACAACATCCAGAGACTTGAGGTACTCAGGACGGATCTCATCCACCCCCTGAGCCTTGCCACCGAGGAGCTTGCTAACCACCTCGGTAATTTCAGCCAGGGTGATGGATGAGTCCGCCTCCGGGTCCCCAGTCTCTGCTTCCTCCTCGGAAGACATGATGGGGGGATTGAGGAGATCCTCAAAGTATTCCTTCCACCACCCGACAACATCCCCAGTCGAGGTCAGCAGCTCTCCACCCTCACTGTAAACAGTGTTGGTGAAGCACTGCTTCCCCCTCCTGAGGTGTCTGACGGTTTACCAGAATTTCTTTGAGGCCGTCTGATAGTCCTCCTCCATGGCCTCCCCGAACTCCTCCCAACCCCGAGTTTTTGCCTCTGCAACCGCACGAGCCACGGCACGCTTGGCCCGCCTGTACTCATCGGCTGCCTCAGGAGTCACACGAGCCAACAAGGCTCTATAGGACTCCTTCTTCAGCTTGACAGCATCCCTTACTTCCGGTGTCCACCACCGGTTTCGGGGATTGCCACCGCGACAAGCACCGCAGACCTTACGACCACAGCTACGAGCGGCCGCATCGACAATAGAGGTGGAGAACATGGCCCACTCGGAGTCCATGTCTCCAACCTCCCCCGGGATCAGAGAGAAGTTCTCCTGGAGGTGTGAGTTGAAGACCCCTCTGACAGAAGGCTCTGCCAGGCATTCCCAACAGACCCTTACGATACGCTTCGGTCTGCCAGGTCTGTCCGGCTTCCTCCTCCGCCAGCGGATCCAACTCACCACCAGGTGGTGATCGGTTGACAGCTTAGCCGCGGTCGGAGATCAGATGACACGAACAACAAAGTCGATCATCGACCTCCGACCTAGAGTGTCCTGGTGCCACGTGCACCGATGGACACCACTTGTGCTCGAACATGGTGTTTCGTTATGGACAAACTGTGACTATCACAGAAGTCCAATAACAAAACACCACTCGGGTTCAGATCAGGGAGGCCGTTCTTCCCAATCACGCCTCTCCAGGTGTCACTGTCGTTACCCACATGGGCGTTGAAGTCCCCCAGGAGAACAACGGAGTCCCCAGTCGGTTCACTGTCTAGTACCCCTCCCAGGGACTCCAAGAAGGCCGGGTACTCTGCACTGCTGTTTGGCCCGTAGGCCGACCAACAGTGAGGAGACCTGTCCCCAACCTGAAGGCGCAGGGATGCGACCCTCTCGTTCACCAGAGTGAACCCCAACACGCAGTGGCTGAGCTGTGGGGCAATGAGCAATCCCACACCAGCTCGCCGCCTCTCCCCGCGGGCAACGCCAGAGAAATGGAGAGTCCAGCCCCTCTCAAGAAGTTGGGTTCCAGAGCCCAAACTGTGCGTGGAAGCGAGGCCGACTATATCTAGTCAGTAACGCTGAACCTCCCGCACAAGCTCCGGCTCCTTCCCCCCCAGCGAGGTGACATTCCATGTCCCCAGAGCCAGTCTCCATGTCCAGAGATCCGGTCGTCGAGGCCCCTGCCTTCGACTGCCGCCCAGATCTTCATGCACCGGCCCCAAAAAATCAAATAGTTCAATTCTCAAAATGATCACCATAAAAGAGTTGGGTCGGCCTTGGTGCCACACTTCATGCATAGTTGAACTTTTGAGTGAATGTTACAGAGGGAACATGAAGAGACTGTTGCTCTGTATTGTTGGCATAGACGTATATAGAAATAAACATAACTAACCTGCTAGTTGCCACGTTCCAAATAGGAAGTGATCATGAGCGTGCTTCCATCTCCAGTTCACTCTCTCCCTGTAACTGCTGCGGTCAAACTTGTCATTTTGGTCTTGAAACGTTCATATTAACCCGCTCTACATGATCCTGGGTTTTTATTTAGCTATTTTGTCTGTAAATCAAGATATCAACATTAATAACAGACCAATCAAGAGCCTTCTTTCCCCAAGGTCACTCCCACTAGCGCTTAGCACTTGTTCAGATTGGCTCTTTGGTTGCTATGATACTCGTGGTCGGAATTCCAAATGTGGAACACGTCTCCAAATTGGCCCCTATAACTGTTAGCCTTGATGAGCTTCATTTGAAGCTGAATGCTGTGGTGATGTCACACTCAGTCCACCGCTTCATACAGTCTGTGGCCGTTGGCGGTGTTGGGGGTCTCCGCGGTGACGCCTGGTTTACAGGCTTTGAGTGAAAGCAGTTTTACTACTGCTAACTACTGATGTAAAAATATAATGTTGCTCCGTACTGTGGAACTGTGTTTTACTGCAGCAACAAGCCAATATAAAGAAATCTTAAAGTGTTAGACTAATCCATTTTGTTAAAATGCATAAAAATAAGTCATGTTTTTAATAACATTAGGGAGAACATACTCGGCCGTATACTTTCTGACAGGAATAGACAGATGCATGCTTTAGCTTTCATACCTAGAAACTGCACACACATCTCAGCTCCATGAGGTCATTCAGATCCACATATCCAGCCTGTGATTTTAGTTTTAGTGCTCTTTGTCCTACAAGTGCCTTCCTTGAACGAAGACTGTTTTATTTATTGAATAAATGTTTTCGAAACATGTATTATATTTGGTTTCATTCATTTAGTTTAAGAAGCCTCTCGCTCCCTGTCTCTCTGGGTTCACTTTTATTAGTTTCGATCTTTCTAACCTTCTTCAGGTATGAGATCAGCCCCTTTGCTCCCATATATAAGATAAGGGGGGCGGCCCCTTAAGAGAAATCAACCAATCAGAAAAAATACATTCACAATTAGACCCCAATCTAACTGTCACTTGCATTTTATTATTCAGATTTGTTTTTTTGTTTTTTTTGTTGTTGTTTTTAGCAAAATAAGAGTTTCCATGAGCCTCAGAGCACAGAGGGACAATTTCATTTATTTATGATATTATTTCTGTAGATTCTCCAACATTTTATTCCAAGAAGTTTAAACATGAAAATGTTAATGAGATGAGACAAAAATAAAAACAATTGAATTTAATTAATTAATTAGTTTTTATTTATTTAAAACAAGTTATTGATATATGTTCTACACATGTGTGGAGTTCCTGTAGGTTAGTTGTCTGGAGACCACACAGATATAAATATTTACTGAGTTTTTTATAATAATAATAATAATAATAATAATAATAATAATAATAATAATAATAATAATGTTATTATTATTTATTTTTTTCTGAGTTTTATTATGATTATGTTATCTGATGACGTCACCGGGCGCACACGTGTTTGCGTGAGGTGCATTGTGGGATGTCAAAATGGCGCCGCTGTTAGTGACGTATCCGTGCGCTTCTGTCGTGCAGTGAAAGCTCTTTTTTACTTCATTTTAAACGCTGAATCATGAGTGTGTTGTCCTTCATCAGAGGCTCTGTTTTCTCCGGCCGCTGTTTCCTTTTTTACACTAAAATTCCACCCCCCAGCGGCCCGGGGGAGCAGAGGAGCTACACGGAGGACACGGCCCGGTGCCCGCACGGCCGGGGGCAGTCCGTGTGCTACCCGCTGTCTCACCGGGCCCTGGTGCACCTCCACGGGCAGGACACCGGGCCGTTTCTGCAGGGCATCATCACTAACGACGTGCGCGTGCTGGAGGAGCCGGAGCGGTCGGTGCTGTACGCGCACATGTTAAACGTTCAGGGCCGGACTCTGTATGACGTCATGCTATACAGGTAATACTTTAATTAGAACAAGTATTTCACATGTCATCTACCGCTAAGTCCTGCAGTTTCATAATCCCGAGACAGAGACAGTGTGACTGTTATGAGCCTCAGCTGTACTGTGTGTTATTTCAAACGTCATTTGACTTTAACTTAATAATAAAAAATGATTTGAGCTAATCATAAACACAGAGGTGGTCCTATGGGCGTGGCCTCTGTTCTTATCGGTCTCGTGCAGAAATTTACATTCTGCACACCGTTTGACAGATCTGCATGTAACCTGTTTGGTTTCATTTGACTAGAGCATCGTAAATGTCATTATGTGTGAGCAATTGAATGTAACAATATTGGTAATACTAGTGTGGTCCTGTTCTGTAAAAGCAGTAATATCATAACAGAACTGTGCTTTTTCTTAACTTAACAGCTTCTTTTGGACAGACAGTGTTTTTGTTCAGCTGGCTGCTCCTCGTACCTTCATAAGCGTCAGGTGATGATGTTGAGACATGTTTTGCAGGCTGTTTAAATGCTTTCTCCAGGACCACATTACTGGGCTGGGACTATCTATCCCAGGGAGGCCAGGGAGACCGACTTATCAGGAGAAGCTGTCAGATAGTAGATTTGTAAGCTTCCCCTGCTGTTTCACAAACTGTACAAGACGATAACAACTCCATCTAGGTCTCACTGTGACCAACATCAAAAGCATCACAACATTTCAGATGCATTTTCATGTTAGGAATTTTATTATATTATGACTTATTTAACATGAATCTACTGTTCTTACTCCCCTGACTGAAATTAGAAAATAAATATTGAATCCAGATAGCCCTGTCTCAATAACCACTGTATCCACTTATTGTTCTACACTCACCTGAAGGATTATTAGGAACACCATACTAATACGGTGTTTGAACCCCTTTTGCCTTCAGAACTGCCTTAATTCTACGTGACATTGATTCAACAAGGTGCTGAAAGCATTCTTTAGAAATGTTGGCCCATATTGATAGGATAGCATCTTGCAGTTGATGGAGATTTGTGGGATGCACATCCAGGGCACGAAGCTCCCGTTCCACCACATCCCAAAGATGCTCTATCGGGTTGAGATTTGGTGACTGTGGGGGCCATACAGTGAACTCATTGTCATGTTCAAGAAAAAACAATTTGAAATGATTCGAGCTTTATGACATGGTGTATTATCCTGCTGGAAGTAGCCATCAGAGGATGGGTACATGGTGGTCATGAAGGGATGGACATGGTCAGAAACAATGTTCAGGTAGCCCGTGGCATTTAAATGATGCCCAATTGGCACTAAGGGACCTAAAGTGTGCCAAGAAAACATCCCCCACACCATTACACCACCACCAGCAGCCTGCACAGTGGTAACAAGGCATGATGGATCCATGTTCTCATTCTGTTTACGCCAAATTCTACCATTTGAATGTCTCAACAGAAATCGAGACTCATCAGACCAGGCAACATTTTTCCAGTCTTCAACTGTCCAATTTTGGTGAGCTCATGCAAATTGTAGCCTCTTTTTCTTATTTGTAGTGGAGATGAGTGGTACCCGGTGGGGTCTTCTGCTGCTGTAGCCCATCCGCCTCAAGGTTGTGCATGTTGTGGCTTCACAAATGCTTTGCTGCATTCCTCGGTTGTAACGAGTGGTTATTTCAGTCAACGTTGCTCTTCTATCAGCTTGAATCACTCGGCCCATTCTCCTCTGACCTAGCATCAACAAGGCATTTTCGCCCACAGGACTGCCACATACTGGATGTTTTTCCCTTTTCACACCATTCTTTGTAAACCCTAGAAATGTTTGTGCGTGAAAATCCCAGTAACTGAGCAGATTGTGAAATATTCAGACCGGCCCGTCTGGCACCAACAACCATGCCACGCTCAAAATTGTTTAAATCACCTTTCTTTCCCATTCTGACATTCAGTTTGGAGTTCAGGAGATTGTCTTGACCAGGACCACACCTCTAAATGCATTGAAGCAACTGCCATGTGATTGGTTGATTAGATAATTGCATTAAGGAGAAATTGAACAGGTGTTCCTAATAATCCTTTAGGTGAGTGTATATGTGAAGTTAGAACAATATTTTTGGTTATTTCTTGTCTATGATCAGATGTAAGCTGTAGCTCATAAATTGTCTGACTCATTACAGACTCAAACTAACGACTAAAATGTTTCATTCTGCTGTTTATTTCTTGCAGCTCATGTTTTTTAACAATATTGCAGATTTAGAATAGTTTTTGTGGTTTAAATTGCTCTTAGGTTTTTGTGTCAGTAGCAGAAATGAGTTTCAGTATTAATGTTTGTCATCTATATTTACTGAATATATCGAACTTCAGAGTGTGTTATCTTGACAGGCCTAAATCCTGATTCCCTGATACTTTTAGTTTAATGATATACTATCTGTATATTTATTTTTTGTTTGTTTTATAAATAATCAATATTTTATTTATTTTCTTTTAATTATTTCTACAGGGAGAGCCCAATGAGAGCACCAGACTCTTTTTCATAAGTGCTCTGTTCAAATACAGTAAAATACAAACAAAAATAAGTACATAGTTTCATTTAGAACATTGAAAACAGGAGCAGGTGTGAGTGTAAATGTTTATCTCCACATTATTAAAGTACATTTTTATCTAGTATCCAGTTTTGCTCGTCCTTCAAATATTTTCCAAACTTTAATTGAATTAATGTAACTGTTTGTATTTCTTGGCAGTCAGAAAGAAGCAGATGCTCCGTGTGGTGTTCTCTTGGAGTGTGACCGCACTATTACAGACTCCGTCTTGAGACATTTGAAGGTGTATAAAATCCGCCGTAAAGTCAGCATCCAGCCGTGTCCTGAGCTCTCCGTTTGGGCCGTGTTACCTGGGCACTGTAAGCCCGAGCTCCTGCGTCCAGAGAAGGCTGTGGTGATGGGAGCTGACCCTAGAGCGGAGCAGATGGGCTGGAGGCTGGTGCTGGACAATCGTGACGACCCCCAGAATGTCATGGCTTCATGTCACAAAGGAGATGTCCACGAGTATCACAAGCACAGATACACAATAGGTGAGGTCTTATAGGAAGAATTGGATTATATGGATTAGATTCAATTAGAGATTGACCTTTTTTTTTCATGGCCAGTTGTTTAGAATCCAGAGAAACTGATGGCCAGTATAGTCTACTGATATTTTTGCGCATTCATAGACTGTATATATAAATGGACATGGCTACCTACCAGCCGACAAGTCTCACATAGGAAGTGATCATGGGTGCTCTTCTAGCTCCATCGACTCTGGCTCCAATTCACTTTCTACGTAAAAACGGTGTCCTCCTCTCTCTCTGTAACTGCTACTGTCAGACTCGTCATTTTGGTCTTAAAATGTTCGTGTTAACCCGCTCTACATGATCCTGTGATTTTTATTTCACTATTGTGTCTGTAAATCAAGATATGAACATTAATAACAGACAAATCAGGCGCCTTCTTTCCCCGTGGTCGCTCCTGCTAGTGTTAGCAACGCTGTCAATCAAACCTGTTGCTAAGCGCCCGCTCCCTGCTAAACCAGTGGTGCCAGGGGGAAGGGGTGTTACCTTCATCATCCTCGCTCCGGATTGGCTCTTTGGTTGCTATGATACTCAAATACCCAAATGTGGAACTTGGCTCCAAATTGGCCCCTATAACTGTTAGCCTCGATGAGCTTCATCTGGACACGACAACAGCAGTTGCCTCTTAGAGCTGAACAAAAAAATTTATTTAACCACATGAGAATTAATTTAACACCTGTATATTCTGTGTAGTGTTAAATGCCAGGGTGAAGAGGTAGGTTTTCAGTCTACCGTAAATTTCGGATTATAAGCCGCTACTTTTTTTCCACGCTTTGAACCCTGCGGCTTTTACAGCAGTGCGGCTTATATATGGAATTTTACTGGATAACGACCCCTGGGGGGCGCTCTCTAGCTGTAAACGTAAAAGTGAGACAGACGTGGGGAAAGATTCTGCTCTGAAGAATTCACTAGTTTTGATTTTGAACGATCATTTTGCGCATCATGAAATGGATATGATGCAGTTTTTAAGATAAAGAAACAGAAAGGAAACAGAGCAGGGGTCGGCCTTTAACACGCAAAGAGCCATTTGGACCCACTTTCCACATAAAATAAAACACTGGGAGCCGCAAATACTTTTTGACATCTAAAATGAAGATAACACTGTATAATAACAATAATGTAACGGAATAATGTAGGTTTTACTTTCACGGACAAGCCTTCTACACGTGGCAGATAAATATGGCAAAAACAACTTAAGTGCATTAAAAAATACAACTCACCAAACCGCTGCATCATGCATCGCGCTGATTATGTGATTATGTCTACTCTACTCCGCAGTTTCTTTAAAAAAACAACAACAAAAAACTCGTAGCGTATCGTTTAATCCCAGGTGCTTATTCTCCATGTGCCAAAGCAGTTTTGAAGGTTTCATTGCCTTATTTGCTTTTCCCGTATGTTGCGCAGAGCGGACTCTGTGCGTGAGAGTCACCTGTAGCGACAAACCCAGATTTTAAGTAGGCATTGTCTGTTAAATTTATCTTTCTTTTTCTTGGAGGTCGTAGTCTCTTCTTCTGGCTCCTCAGTTGTCCTTTTCCCCTTTGTTAAAAAGATCTCCAAAGACTTTTGTTTTGGCTCATTTTCACTCGCTTGTGGCTCTACTTTAATGCGTCGTGTCTGATGTGTTAAACGTGATACGTCACCGCGGAGACAAGAGCAGATAATATACTTGCTACTACATCAAATAGATTTCTGTGGCGATTTCCAGCAGGATTTTCATGATACATCTACGGACGAGCTTATTAGTGTGTCATTAGGGACGGGCCAAAGTTGCTCCTGACCCCTGTGCGCACAACGTCTCAAAATCAGGGCTCTTTACGCAGGACTGAGCTGTGTCTGTGTTAGTTCCCAAGCCACGCAGAGCCGCAGTATGAGGCGGAAAGAGGCGCATGCGGCTCCGGAGCCGCGAGTTGCCGACCCCTGAAATAGAGCCACTGCACGTAAGATCGACATCAATGAATCCAACTTGGTCAATGTAAAAAGACGACAAAAGTTTTCAGAGGAAATAAAAGCAGATTTTCCGTGTTGGTGCAGCTTTATTTTCTAAACCTGCAGATGTGTTCATCCCGTGTTGTTGTCGTGTTGGTGCCAATTTTCAGGCACAGTTTAAAAAAAAGCGTGTCGGTGCACCGTCTTTCTGTGTAAATATCTCATGTTACAATATGAAAACCTGCGGCTTTTATTCAGGTGCGGCTTATATATGTACAAAATTGATTTTCTCTTCAAATTTAGCTGGTGCGGCTTATATCAAGGTGCGCTCTGTAGTCCGAAATTTACGGTAGTCTTAAACTGTGTTAAAGACTGAGAGGATCTGACAGGCAGAGGGACAGGCATCTGGATTTCCATTAATTTATTTAATAGGTTCTGTTTTCAGACCAAGGTTTAGATATTTTTCATCCCTGACAGTTTGGACTGCTCACTAGCGCCTCAGAGTGGCCACATAATGTTGCTGTGACAGTCAGCTGATGTAAACAGGTTTTGCGCTTTCTTCCTACTTGTGGAGGCAAGCCATCACAGCGCCATCTGCAGTGTGTCTTCTTAGGGGCGTATCCAGGATAAATAACAATTGAAATAATAATAATAATACATTATTTTGTTTTGTTCTTCTATGTAAAGTGTCTTTGAGTATCTTGAAAAGCGCTATATAAATAAAATGTATTATTATTATTATTATAAGGAAATGTGCCCACGGGACTGGGAATGTGTTCAACTGGGACAAGGGCTTTTTTACTCTCACACACCTGAGATACTGTACTGAACAAGTTGGACAGGCAGGACAGTGCCAAAACCTGTTAAAATCAGCTGACCCCACATGTCACAGCAACATCACGTGACCACTCTGAGGCGCTAGTGAGCAGACCAACTGTCAGGGATAAAAACAAGCTAAACCTTGGTCAGGAAAATGAATCTAGCAATAAAAAAAAGATGACCCATATGCATTTTGATTGTAAAAAATCCACTCCATCCAAGCAAGACTTCCAGCAGAATGTCAGTGATGTTCTGTGTTATTTCTGAAACATCCAGGCAAATAATAATAATAATAATAAAAGTACTGGACCGGATAACAGTCACATATTTTTGACTTGTTATAACACAGTAAAAACTGAGAAAAGTAAAGTTAGAATCAGGGTTTGGCTCAGGTCCATCTCAGGCGAAGAATATAGTATCTAAGAGTTTGACCCGTGTAAACCTTGTTCTTATTATCTGAACCAGCTGCAACTGTTTGACTCCCAATAAAGTGTAGGAAGAGCAGCCACTGCACTGGTCCAGGAGAATAAGGGGCCAGTTTTTGGCCTCGTTCAAAAAAACTAAGGCCACTGTATTTTGGGGTTAGTTTAAGGCAAGACAAGACAGGTTTGTGTATGAACTGTGCTATACAAATAAAGTACCGGTAATTCTTTGCTTGGTTTTACAGGATAAGAAAGACATTACAACAAATCAAAACATAAATAACAATCATAAAATGAACATTAAAAGACAAGAGGCAGAATAAAACCCTTTCAGTCATATGCACAGCTAAACAGAACTGTTTGAGCCTGGATTTAAACATGTTTAAGTAGAGGCCTGTCTCACATCTTCAGGAAGACTTTTAGCTGCACAAAACTCAAACTATGATTCCACATGTTGAGTCCTGCTTGAGTCCTGCTTGAGTCCCTGCTTGAGTCCTGCTTGAGTCCTGCTTGAGTCCTGCTTGAGTCCTGCTTGAGTCCTGCTTGAGTCCTGCTTGAGTCCTGCTTGAGTCCTGCTTGAGTCCTGCTTGAGTGAGTTGGTTCATGGCATTAACATGTCAGAGATATTCTTCAGAAGTTTATATTTTTAGCAGTTCATATTTCTGTATAACGTTGCTTTACTTCTTGACTGTTTGTTCAAATAGCCCTAAAACAAACCTCAGCCTCATTCTGCAGCTTCATGAGGATAATCTAAACGCTCTGGTGACTTTGGGATAATGTATGTAATAATGTTAATTGTTTGTGAAAATATCTTTTAAAACAAGGAAGTTACATAAAAATATCCAAAAGGTCAAATCACAAATGTTGTAACTAAAGATTTCTGTGATGACATGGAGACAGCTTGGCCCTGAAGATGAAACATTTTACTCTTTACTCTGAGGGCTCTCCACAAACCTGACTCTTACTCAGCCTGGAGGAGGACCTGCTTGTTTCCATGGAAATGTGGTTACTTTGGCTATAATATTCCACAGTATGGCATAAAACCTGTCTATCTCCATGGAGACTGTTTAGAAGGTTATTTTGGAGTCCTGCAGGTGACTTGCCACCTCCAGAAACATGCATATGGTTCCTTTAATTCAGTTTATTTCAGTGTATTTCTATTGTGCCCAGAGTCACAGCTGCAGTTGCCTCTCTGAGCTGAAATGAATCATCGATTTAACACGAGATCAGAAATATTGTGATCAGCAGGAACATTTTAATGACCTGTATGAATAATTATTTATTTATATTTATATACTTCTACTCGACATACATTACAAACAACCGCTTATAACCTTGTTCCTTTCTGCCCTCAGACCCTCTGCCGAATGTGTGCACAGTAAACATGAGTTTTTGTCGCAGGTTCTGCAGAGGGAGTGAGGGACCTACCCCCTGGCACAGCGTTACCTCTAGAATCCAATCTGGTCTTCATGAACGGCATCAGCTTCAATAAGGGCTGTTACATCGGACAGGAGCTCACCGCTAGGACGCACCACATGGGGGTAATCCGCAAAAGACTTATGCCATTTCGACTGTCCCCACCATTTACTGCCCAAAACCTAAAGGAAGGAGCCCCACTGCACACCCAGGGGGGGAAGCCAGCTGGGAGCACCGAACGGGGCTGGGGGATATGGGCCTAGGCCTAGTTCGGACAGCTCACGCCAAAGAAGAGCTGGAGGTGAAAACGAGCGACAATGACACAGTGACGCTAAAGGTGTCTGTGCCAGAGTGGTGGCCCAAAGATGCAAAGCTCAACTGACTAAAACTGTTCAAGATTTTCACAAAATGACAGTTATGTAAAGCATCACATTACATCACAACTTCCTATTGTATTGTCAGTAGTATTGTATACAGATGACGTGCAGCCACAGACTGTATATATAGCTAACCTGCTAGCCACCACCTTCCAAGTAGGAAGTGACCGTGGGCGCGCTTTTGGCTCCAATTCACTTCACATTGAAAAACTATGACAGCAGCAATTACAGAGAGAGGGCCAGACTCGTCTTAAATGTTCTTATTAACCCTCTCTACATGATCCTGGGTTTTTTATTTCACTACAAATCAAGCGCCTTCTTTCCCAAAGGTCCTGCTAGTGTTAGCAACAGGTTTGATTGACAGTGTTGTTAAGTGTCCAGTCCCTGCTAAACCAGTGGTGCGGGTGGAAATTGGCTCTTTGGCTGCTCTTATACTTGTGGTCAGAATTCCAAATAAGGAGCTGGGCTCCAGATTGGCCCCCTATAACTGGCTAGCCTCAATGAGCTTCATTTGGAACTGAACACTGTGGGTGACGGTCTCTTAAGTGATGTTCTGTACGCAGTCTGTGGCTGCAGCTAATATGAATATTGTCAGAATGCAGGTTTTTGTTGTAACAGTGAGTTCTTGGGTCTAGTCTAATAGAACTGATCAGGTTCATCATTTGTATATTTAGCTTTTGGATGTGTCATGGTTAGGTAAAATGCAATCAATAGGAAAAAGCGCCCCATCTGAGAGTGTTATGTTATCATCACATTCTAGAAATGAAACCACTGATCAACATGAGGCCTCAATGAAAGTGTGTTACATTTGTTTGAGTTCAATTATGTGTGTCTGAAATAAATAAATGAAATGTTTTAAATTGACAAAGTCTATATTTTTAAACTGATATTCTGCAGGTGAATGTGGTGTGCGTTACGGTGAACTTTTGTTTGACCTCATTTTAAAATCACCACTTTAAATTAATGTACAAAAGAGCAAAGTCTTAATGAGTTGATGAAATCCCTTCTGTCCTGATTGGTCCAAGTAGCCCTGATGTAGACCTGGTTTAGTCCTGTTGTAGTCCTGATGTAGACCTGGTTTAGTCCTGATGTAAACCTGATATAGACCTGGTTTACTCCTGTTGTAGTCCTGGTTTAGTCCTGTTGTAGACCTGGATTAGTCCTGTTATAGTCCTAATGTAGATCTGGTTTAGTCCTATTGTAGACCTGGTTTAATCCTGTTGTAGACCTGGTTTAGTCCTGATGTAGACCTGATATAGACCTTGTTTAGTCCTGTTGTAGACCTGGTTTAATCCTGTTGTAGTCCTGGTCAAGTCCTGATTTAGTTTTCTGGTTTTGTCTGTTAGCCCTGGTTTGATGACTTTGTATTTTGTATATAATTAAATCAAGGCCACCCTGAGATTTTAGTGTTGTGTTCTGGTGACCTTTGCTGACATGATTTTTTAAATGGCTACTTACATTTATCACTACAACTATATCTGTGTAAACCCTCAGTCGTCCAGGTCTGATCCATAGCAAAAGACGAAGTTCAAATCTTTCAACTGGACAAATAGTTGTAAGAGTGAAGACGTTTCGCTGCTCATCCAAGCTGCTTCTTCAGTTCTGGTCAGATTGCTGGTGGCCACTGCTTTATATCTATCTGAAGGGATGAGCTAACTACGCTGAAACTGTAAACATCTATTGTCCCCAGTTTCAGCTGAAACTACCCTATTCAGCCCTAAACGACCCTGCTATTCTCTTTGTTCTGGGCCAGACCCAGACGTTGACAGATTTGAACTTTGTCTTTTGCTACTCTACAACTACTTTGGTATATCTGCTGCTGCTTAATGCACAGAATAAAGTATTAGTTTTATAAGTGAGGCTGAGATGGGAAAATGCCAGAGATCTTGACTTGTATTTTTAATGAAAGAACATCGTGCTTCATGTTCTATGTGTTTTACTTTTGATGTTTGTTAATCTACAAACATCGAAAAGACCAACAGACGGAAAAAAACCCAGAAAGTTTAATTATTTATTTTCCTTCCAGTGCAACAACCACAGCCAAACGCTCTTGGCCAAATGCTCTCATTCAAACACAAATTAAATCTAGGATGTTCAAATAGCACCAAGCTGAACAAGCTAAAGTCTCACTGACCCTTCACCATTTCTGAATCTCAAACTTGCACACCCACATCTGGTTTCAGTACATTTTTCCCCATTTAATAGTCATAAAATAAATCCGTACAATAATTTTAATACACTCCATTGTTAAAAGGCTCATGTTAAGTGAGCACCCACATTGACCATAGCCCTCTCCCTTAGCTTCTCCAACCAAAAATCTCTGGCTCTGGCCCTGTTCTCCATTAATCTTTTGTTTGTGAAGTTGTCTTTCATATAGGAGGCGATATACACAAAAATATAATACCTAGATATGTTTTTGGAGCATTGACAATGATTTTCAGATGATATTTTGATAAAGCATCAGGAATGGGATAAAATGTGCCTGTAAATGTCTTGGTTGAGGTTCAAGTATTGAACAAAAATGTGAATGGAGCCTAAAATGAACCTCAAATGTGCAGAATTATCACTTTAAATCCTTATTTGGGAGATGAGAAATGTTTCAGTCACTTTTCTTTACAAACTATATCAATATTCTCACTTTTAAATAGCTCCAAACCCAGATCTACTTTTCAATATATCCCACCTCTACTTTACACATTTCAAATTATTTAAGTTGAAACATGTAAGCTTTTTATGTTTGTTACCCCATAGCTGATTCACCTGTGAGTTTTTAAACTTTGAATCTATATTTTTTATAATGGGAATAATGATAGTAAATTCACATCCAAAACCAGAGGAGACTGAGCACTGTTGAGCTCTATAACCACTCTTTTGAGAGCAAGTGTAGATATTGTTCATAATAGTTGCTGCCATTTCACTCTTGATAAAGCAGGTGCTGCCCACTGGTGGACTGTATGGTGTCTTTAATCTGCTGTAACAGTGCGTCAGGCTGTAGGATCATGGTGGAGTGATCTAGCCTCTTAAAGTCTTCGTTACACAGGAGACTTTCAATGGTGTGGGCCACTCTCTGTAGGTCAAAGGCCGCGTGGTAAGACCCAAGGTTGCAGAGGGCTTCGGACTGGTGCCGGGGGTATTCTGAGGAATTCGAAGAGGAGCACGAATTCAAAAAGGTTATACGGCTGTCGGCAATGATTTTAAGAAATGAGCCAAACTCCGAGTAGTCTATCCCAGAACAGGCCTTCATGATCACCTGAAGAATAAGAAGATGATTAGGGTCAACCTGATTACCTGACTAAACTAAGGGGTGATATTGACAATAATTAATTTCTAAAAATCCCTTTGTTCCCTTGTTTAAAAGATTACAATATTATTATTATCATTATTACTATCATTAGGTAATTCTAGTTATGTAGATCCTGTTTGCTGTGCCTAGAGCCAGGCTCAAGACCACAGGTGACAGAGCCTTTTCTGTGGCATTGCCCAGACTATGGAACAGCGCCCTCTGCCCGTCAGATCCTCGCAGTCATTAACACAGTTTAAGACTAGACTGAAGACCCATCTCTTCTCCCTGGTATTTAACACTAACAGGATATACATGTGTTTTATTGTTCTGTTCCTGTGTGTCATGTATCTGAATATATGTT
This sequence comes from Periophthalmus magnuspinnatus, assembly GCF_009829125.3. Taxonomy (NCBI): domain Eukaryota; kingdom Metazoa; phylum Chordata; class Actinopteri; order Gobiiformes; family Gobiidae; genus Periophthalmus; species Periophthalmus magnuspinnatus. The sequence goes on along the minus strand of NC_047142.1, from coordinate 28,393,462 downwards.
GTTGTTTTTTTTTACTTTTATGTGAAGCACTTTGTTCAGTTCAAGTCCTTGATGATTGTATTTCCATATTTACACATTCTGAATTAACAAGTTCATTTTGGTGGAGCAGTGCCTCCAGTTACACCTTGGGGAGAGTTGATGCATACATGTACATGTATTTATTTATTTTATTCATTGATCGTTTTCTGTATTTTTTTAATTATATTTTTAAAGATAATTATTTTGTTGTACTTTTAGGCTGGAGTTTAGAGGTTTTATATTACTATTTATGAAAACCTATAAATAAAATAAAACAAGATGATTTTGGTTAATCCTACCTGACTCTACTATTAGCTCTTATAAAGTATAATTTGACTGTTTAAAGCTTTCCGGCGTTTGTAATTTTTCAAGTCCTATGCTCGATAACACGATAAGAACTAGATATGATCTGTTTTTCTGCTGTGAAACTACTCATTTTGTCTGATACTATTGAAATATCATCATTTGTAAAAGAGTAGCACGTATTTTCTGTACCTGACAGTGCTGATGCCATGAGTCCATAGTGTCTCTCCACTCTTCAATCTCTTTCTGCACTGATGACAGTTCGTTCTGAAGAAACTGCCACATGATGTCAATATTACAGCCGTTTAACCAGTTATGATTGATCGAGATCGTGTCCTCCTGCAACAGAAGAACTTATAAACATCAGTTTGAAATGTTAGATATACAACTGTGCCGATAAGTCACTAACCAGATTATAAACTTGATGATGCCAGCCACTCGGCACAAAAATAATTTCCCCCGCCTCTTGAATTATCTCTAAAGGCTGACAGGCTTCTTCAGAGTGCGGGTACAGGCTTTTGTCTTGCAGTTCCGATGAGGTTACGTCGTATGACAGGTTCCCGTGAGTGTCTCTTAAAAACTCTTCTTGACCCGGGGGATACAGAAGCCATTTCTTTCTGCCGCAGATGTTTGCAGACCAACTGTAGGAGCGGAACACATCCGCATGGAAAGGGGTCCTGGAGAGAAGACATAATAATGAGACTGAACCTGCTGTGTCCAGTTTCTACAAAAAATGCATTCCTCATTTAATAATCCACCATGTCCCTTTACATCATTGCTTTATTGTTTGTTATTCATTTATTTGTAATGAACAGCATTTGAAGATGACCTTGAACAAGTTCAGGGCCATCTGAAAGTTCTGAATGTGTCAACCAAATATATTATCTAATCTCTTCTGCTGTGTCTAGCTTGGTCCAAACCAGCTACAAGTAAAAAGTAAATTACTAAACTGTTTCAAACTGTTGGATTCCTGTTTTTCCTTTCTCTTCTCAAACTGACTCAGTGTGCTGTCAATATTACATGTCTGATTATTAACACTTTGTCCATACACTCACGTGGATGTTTTTATACATGTTTTAATGCTTTTATAAAATTCCACTGATCATAGATATCGGTCAAATGTACAATTATTATAGGCCAGGCTCAAGACATGAGATGAAAAAATCTTTTCTGTGGCAGTGCCCAGACTATGAAACAGCACCCTCTGCCTGTCAGATCCTCTCTGTCTTTAACACAGTTTAAGACTAGACTGAAAACCCAACTCTTCTCCCTGATATATTGTTTAAAATGTGCTATAGAAATAACATTGTACTGAATTGAATATTAAATTATTACAAAATATCTTCATACCATGAGCCTTTAGGACCCATGTATACAAATCTGTAATCATCCGCTTCAAGGTGATCCCAGTATTCGTTGAGCCAGTCAGAGGAGAAGAAAACAGGAGTGGTGTACATGTTATGTTCTGGAAAATCTCTATAGGAATTAAACACAGATATTCTTAATTAAATGTAAGAACACAGGCATTAACTGTAATTTAACGGTGATACTGGGTGTAAAATCTATACCTTGTCATGTGCCAGTCTTTGAGATAGAGGCATCCCTTTGGAGAAGAGTGTCCATTCTGAATGTATTCCTTCCAATATTGTATAAATTCTTTAAAAGGCATAGCTTGCTTGGGATTTGCATTGTATTCTTTTGCATTGCAGTTTGCTACAGGCACAGGAGTCTGGTCTGCAAGACAAAGAACAAGACTGCTTTATGCACGTGCACATTAAATAAACGCAAATAAATCGTAAAATGTAAATACCAAATTCTTGCAGCAGTTTCTGGAAGTTAGGCTTTCCCTCCTCTGTCACCCACTGCTGCCTGCACCTCCACTCCTGAGTAAACCTTTTTGAAAACATGCACGGGTGATTGGGGAGGAGATATTTACGGAAAAATTTGGAATAGCTCAGGTCTTTGTCAATATAATCTACGAAATGTGAAGACCAAAACTGTTCATAGGACTGCCTAGTGATTTTGACGAGGCTGCAGCAGTTTCGATACGCCTCTCTGTCCATGATGTAAACAACGTTAGCTTAGCCCTGGGAGCTAACACCGTGTCCAGAGCAGGACTAGATATTAGACGCGATTTTGATATGTCAGCACATTCTTACCAAATATAATGTTCAAGCCACACAAAGCAGCGATGCTATTTAAACAGCGACCTTATAAATTCTAAATTTTAGTGCAAAAACAAATCCACATGAGAATCAATCAAAAATGTAGCCATTGTAGCGCTCATGTGGCTCCTTTACGCAAAGTAGAAGGCGATTTCATGCAAGAAAGTGGAAATGTTTTTATAATTACGTTTCGGACAATACTATTATGCTTCTTGGTCATTTAAAGCTTCCAGTAAAACAAAATACGCTAAAATGGTTGAAACGCTGCAGTGAGTCTTTTCCATTTGGCAGCTGATGTTCCCCGTCGGACCATAAACATGACCGGACCCTGCCCTGACGTCACTTCCGTAATAAACACTCGTATCGTGGGGCACAGTTTGCGAACAACTAAAGGCTGGAGGACCGATAAAACATAATGTTCTCTTGCTGAATTTTGAGGGGTAAATCGGAAACTTCAAAACAATAGTAATTAAATGAACGACACGTGTTAGAAAGACGTTTTAAGACGCGTTATGCGGCTAGAAAAATCGGGAGATCATCACTGAACTGTTCTGCTCCTGTGTGTCTGATCGGCTGCTTTACACTGGAGTGAGTCTGATCTGGGTCTGAATAGTCTGAATACTTTTAACTGTGTGTTAGAAAATAGTGTTAATTAAGATCGCGTGTTGTGTTGTTTTCTTCCTACAAAGCTAAGTGGGTCAAGCAAGTAAAAAAACAAAAAAAAAAAAAAACACAAAAAAACAAAGTTGAGACTGTTGTGTAAACGTAAGGCCTGAGAACCAGAGGGATGTAAGTGACATTTTGGGTGGATAATATGCCATGATTTACATGTATTGATCAAGATCAAAAAGCAAATCTTTAAATGGAATTCCATCCGTACCAAGAAATGGGCCCAGTCCTATTATCCCAGTATTTCCATTAACAATATTTATGTCTCATTACTCTAAATTCTTTTAATTTCATCACTCACTGTCATTATGTTGCATTTTCTGACATAATATATAACTTATAACCTTATTTTTTAATGTAAACCTTATGAACACAATCATTCATCATATAGTTTTTAGTTATAGTTGTCTTTTATTTTACCAGAACGTCTCTGTTGATTCACAGCACTGATCTGAACTGAATCTTAACTCTGAATTCTTTGCAATTGTATTTTCAAAATTACATAATCCTCTGGAGAGATAGTGATCTAAAATAGCATAAACATTTCGTAAATGTATTTTCATTCTCAGATTTTTTTGTTTGTTTGTTTGTTTCTTACTGTATTTTGACTTGACTACAGTTGCCAAAATCTGCCTATTGTTAGACTAAATCAGACTATAATTCTCTCTAGGTAGTTTAATTTTGTTTGTTTTCATTTCTACTTTTTGAAAAACTAAAATACTTTAAAAAAATATAAGATTACAAATGTATTGTTTTTCTTTTTATATTCATAGGTGGTCCAAGATGAGTAAGGACATTGCGATTCACAGCTGGCCCAGCTCGTATTACCTGAACACTGAGAAGCGATGGGAAAGTGGTATATTATCACTCACGAGGACCATGGTACGTTTCATCTCTAACCAGAGTAAAGAAAGCCTTGCCAGCTTTCAACTCTCCAGAATCATGGAAATCAAAATGGAGACTTCTAGTTTCATCTTCAGCACCCTGACCATACTCGAGGAGGGCAACGTGAAGCACTGGTTTGGCTCGCTTAAACCGAACAGGCTGGTAGTGTACAATGTTTTGGAGCATTTTTGGAGAGAGCGGTTGCTTTCGTCCAACACTGATACACGAGGAGCAGAGAGCCAGCCATCTAAAGGGAGACAGCTGATTAATCTAATGGCGGGGGCCCAGAGAAGGCTGGAGGACACTGGTAGGGTTCTTAGTCATCAGGGGGAACAGTTCGATAACATGATGCAGGGACTGGAGAAGATGGACTCCGACCTGGATGTGGCTGATAAGTAAGTCACTCAAATGATTTTACAGTTTGTTATTAATGAATGACAAATTACAGTTACTCTAATGAGACTGTATGAGGAGCGTGCTGTCTTTTATATTTGACTTTTGAGCAGATATTTGATTTCACTAGTGAATGAGTGATCTTTGCAGTTCTGCGCGACTCTCAAGACCTACGTATACCTTTTAAAGGGGTTTCTATAATAATAAAGACATTTGTTTTGTGGACATTTTTAAAAATCCTTGAATGCAGTATGCTGGGTTTCGGAAAAGTGCACCATCTGCTGGAGTTGCACCTGCTTGTTATTAGCATTAAAGTTAACTCAGTGGAGATGAGATGATGCTTCCAGATCAAGTTACAGGTCAGATCATTTCAGAGGCAAGTCCTCTCATAAAAATGCATGTGGTGAAGGTATTTAAAGCAATAAAAAGAAAACAAAATGAAATAAATGCTATGTAGTTTAATGCCATACTGAACATTCCAAATAAAGAAATAACATCTCCATAGAGACAAGCAGGTACAGTTCCCCCAAACAGAAAGGTTAGTGCACCTTCACCACATTACTTGTTTTGTATTTTTTAATTTGTTCCGCGTGATAAGAATAGCAGGACCAAGTAGGACAGCATCAAAGCACATGAACACCAGAGCCTTCAGTGTGTGATTAATGGCCTTTGTAATCATGTCTGATACACACACGTTTTCTGCTGACTGCAAACCAACACAACACTGGAACACTGTATATGTTTGTGTGCACAGCTAATTTATTCTTGCACATTGTGGGGTATTTTTACGTGGCCATCTATCGAGGCAGTGGCAGAGCAAGGTTAGACACTGGCAAATACAGGAACATGTGACAGCAGCAATAGCAGTTATAGGCAACAAGTAAAGATCCACTGTGACAGTTTACCCACAATGAGAATGACAATGTATTTTACATTTATGAATTATGTTTAATTTGTTAGTTATGTTATAACTGATTTTGCACTTTTGTCTTTGACTGCATGGAGACTGCAATGACATCTAGAGGGACGTAATTGGGAAGAACAGCCTCCCTGATGTGAACCCGAGTGGTGTTTTGTTATTGGACTGTGCTAGTGACAGCTTGTCCATGACGAACACCATGTTCAGGCACAAGGGCGTCCATTAGTGCACGTAGCACCAGGACACCCTAGGTCGGAGGAGCATGATCAACTTTGTTGTCGTGTCATCTGACCTCCGGCTGAGAGAGGGGCAGAGCTGTCAACCGATCACCATCTGGTGGTGAGTTGGATCTGCTGGCGGAGGAGGAAGCCGGACAGACCTGGCAGACCCAAGTGTACTCTGAGGGTCTGTTGGGAATGTCTGGCGGAGCCCTCTGTCAGGGAGGTTTTCAACTCACACCTCTGGGAGACCTTCTCCCAGATCCTGGGGAGGTTGGAGACATGGATTCTGAGTGGGCCATGTTCTCTGCCTCTATTATTGATGCAGCTACTTGTAGCTGTGGTCATAAGGTCTGCGGTGCTTGACGTGGCGGCAACCCCCGAATCCGATGGTGGACACTGGAAGAAAGGGATGCCGTCAGGCTGAAGAAGGAGTCCTATCAAGCCTTTTTGGCTTGTTGGACTCCTCAGGCAGCTGACGAGTACTGGCCGGCCAAGCGTGGCAAAAGTCGAGGTTGGGAGGAGTTCGAGGAGGCCAAGGAGGAGGACTATCACACGGCCTCTGGTTCTCAACCGGCAAATGGTTGCTTGCCCTCTCTGGGTGCGTGGTGAGTCCCTCAAGTGAGGGAATTATTATTTCCCAACTTATTCATGAGAGAGGGAAGGATGGAGCACGAGACTGACAGGCGGATCGGTGCAGCGTCCGGTCGCTGTAGCGGAGTGTTATGGTGAAGAAGGAGCTGAGCCAAACGGCAAAGCTCTCGATTCACTGGTCAATCTATGGTTATGAGCTTTGGGTAATGACCAAAAGGACAAGATTGCAGATAAAAGCGGCCGAAATGGGCGGAGCTCGGAGTAGAGCTGCTGCTCCTCCACATCGAGAGGAGCAGCTGTTGTGGCTAAGGTATCTGTTCTGGATGCCTCTTCAATGGATCCCTGGGGAGGTGTTCCGGGCATGGCCCGCCAGGAGGAGGCCCCAGGGAAGACCCAGGACACGCTGGAGGGACTATGTCTCTGAGCTGGCCTGGGAACACCTGGGGTTGCAGAAGAGATGGAAGAAATTCTTTCATTCATTTTTTTAATTTTTTTTATAAAAACTGTATTGAATGTGAGGATTTAATTTTCTTAGTGTCAATAGGGGGCAGTAATATGACTTTCTGGATGCAAGCCACCATTAAAAGTCGAAGAAAGAAAGAAGAAGAGAGGCATGACTGCTTACAGTGTTTTATTGATTGAGTATTTTTCGTCAATAAAACATCTGTTTGTGAATAAAATAAATAATAAATTATTATGGAACAGTCCAAGCAAAGTAATAACTTATCCATGGAGACAAGGAGCCCATACAAGAAAAGTTACTTGGAGCACCTCGTTCATGTTTTGGACTGATGGAATAATGTGATATTGTTTTTCCACAATAAACAGGTTTGAATTTTTGGTCCTGTTCCAGACTTCTGTCTGAGCTGGAGTCCCCGTCATGGTGGCCTTTTGGGAAACTCCCCTGGAAGCTTCAGCAGGAGGCGAAGGCAGAGGACGCAGCGAGGGCAGCTTCCACAGCGGCTGCAGCGGCTAACAGAGGCCCGGTCCGGAACAGGGTCATCAGCAGTATCCCTGCTGTGGTGTCTAAGGGGGCGGATTCGGACCTCAAACCTGGCTGCCTCCTGGTGCTAGTGTCGTCTGTGGAAGTGCGAGACACAAACTGCACACTGCTTCACCGCTTCGAACGCAGTGAGGTGGACGAGATACGAGTGCACAGCCCCTATGAGGTCAGCATCAAACAGAGGTTCATTGGGAGGCCAGATATCTGCTTCAGGCTGCTGTCGGCCAAGATGCCCGAAGCCATGGCGGTGCTGGAAATGCAGTATAAAAAGAAAGTGGAATTTAGCCCTGAATACAACGTGTTCAAAGCAACTCCTGTCACATCTCCAACTGACCCACAGGGGGCGCTTCAAGGTAAGGTGTTCAAATTAATACATGTGTACATTGTAGGCACTAAACTCCAAACCATAGACTGTATATATAAATGCTCGTAGCTAACCTGCTAGCCTCCATGTTCCAAATAGTAATTGCTCATTGGCGAGCTTCCTGCTCCATCGACTCCATTTTGCTTTATATTGACAAACTCTGTCCCCTCTCTCTGTAACTGCTGGTGTCAGACTCGTCATTTTGGTCTAAATACGTTCATATTAACCTGCTCTACATGATCCTATTTCACTATTTTGACTGTGACTCAAGATAGGAACATTAATACCAGATCAATGCGGCGTTTTCATTCCTCAAGGTCACTCCCGCTTGCGTTAGCAACAGGTTTGATTCACAGTGTTGCTAAGCGACTGCCCCCTGCTAAACCAATGGTGATGGTGGAAAGGGGCGTTACCTTCAACACCTTCACTTTGGATTGGCTCTTTGGTTGCTTCAAATTAGTCCTACAACTGCTAACCTCGATGAGCTTCATTTGGAGCCGAACACTGTGGGTGACGTTACACTCACTCAGTCTACGTCTTTATACAGTCTATGATCCAAATACACTGAAGCTTACTGTTATACAGTGGTATGGTAGAACAATGATACATTTATCTATATATTTTTTTTTAACCATCAATATCTACATAAACATTTGAACATTTTATAAGGACACTTTTAGATTTTAGTTTGAGCTACATTTTTAAGATAGAATAATTTTTAAATCAAAGTCTGAAAAGTGTCTGTATGTATAGTCTGTTACACATGAACATAAAGTGATTGTTGATCTTATACATTTATTGTACAAAAACACCTACACCTACTTTAGAACTAATACACTTAAAGTTTACATCTGCCTGCCATTGATACATTTGTCCAGAGTGTGGCAGCAGAACAAAATTAGCAATATTTTCCAGAGCAAAGCTGTGGCTGAACTAAATGTTCTTTTGCACATTTGTATTTGTTCCTCTGAAACATATGCGTGTGTGTGAGGGTGGGGTCTGCTCTCCTCATGAACAACTCCCAACCCGTGCCCTTTGCCATGTGCCCTTCACCCACTGCCCTTCGCCCTCTGGCCTTTCCCACCAGGTCCACTCCGGGGCCAGGGTTCGGAGTTGCCTGGGGAGGTCCCCGCTGGAGGAGGACTGTCCCAGCTGCAGGTGCATGTCCAGCACCAAAGTGTGAGCCAGGAGGAGGCGCAGGAGCTCAAACAGGTGAGCCACAGGGACTCACAGTGGCCCCCTACTGGACAGACTTGGAGGGGAGCGGTGTGGAGACAGTACGACTCTGATGAGAGTTTGTGTCATTTAAAATGGATGTGTATTTAACAGTTCTATACTCAGGTGTTTATAATCTAGAGCTCTACAGCTCCGGCGACTAACAGTCTGCATTGTTTATCAGCATATTAATACTGATTTTTTAAAATTTGGTTTTAATAAACGAACACAACTGATCGATAGGAAGGATGAAAATTGGAATACATTTTTACAGGTTACAGGTCAGATCAGTGGAGAGGCAAGCCCTCTTATAAAAATGCATGTTTTCACCCAAAGTGAAGTAGTTTAATGCCAGTAGAAGTAATGCCATACTGAAATTCAAATTAAAGAAATAACATCTTCATGGAGATGAGCAGGAACAGGTCTCCCAAACAGAAAGGTCAGTGCTTCTTTAAACATTACATGTACATGTTATTTAGTGTTTTGTATTTTATTATTTGTTAATGTGTGGTGTGAATAACACTCAATGGGATAGTATCAGAGCACACCGACTCTGGACAAGGCGAATTTTAAATGTTTTGCTGCTTCAGTGACCTGTTTATTAGTGGCAGTAGTAGTAATACTTGTACTAGTAGTACTAGTGGTAGTACTAGTAGTAGTAGTAGTATTAGCAGTAGTAGTAGTAATAGTAATAGTAGTAATAGTCATAATACTTAAATATAATATTCAAAACGGAGTGGATCCTCAGTGGGTTCAAACTGGCATCAGGTTTAGAAGGGTTAAGTTATTGTCCTCTCCAGACACATTATGAGGTCAGTTGCAACAGGAGAGGTCGACATAACACACCAAATCACAATATGACCAAAACCGTCTATATAACTTGCAGAGATTGAGCGATATGTGATTTTTCATGATTGTTTAGAATCCACAGCAGGGGCCGATTTGGTTATTTTCCTCGCATGATATGAAATAAACTTAGTACAAACTCCCCCTGAGCCCATTTAAAAAAAAAATTACAAACCTATAAGAGAGCTGTAGTCATGTTTGTGCAGCGATGTTTTTGTATTAAAGTGTTAATATAAAGCTGTGGATTTTAGCAGTCTGTGTAATTTCTCAGTCGCTCCAGGTGCGCTCCATAGTGAGAGAAAAATTTAATTCTGTAACTGGACAAAAAATTTTAGAGTGAAGACGTTTCGCAGCTCATCCGCTTCTTCAGTTCTGGTCAGACACGTATAAGGCAGTGTCCATCAGGAATCGGATGAAGTGGATAAAATTTTTCTTTTATTGTTTCTTGGCAAAATATCAGCCTGTGCTGCAGATTTAAGGCCGATACCAGATACCCTAAAAAGTCCAAATATCGTCCAAACATCCAAACCATCTTTAAAACCGTAATAAAATAATGCACTAAATAAATGGTAATAGTGATTCCCGGGAGCACTTGTGCATAAACATGGGCGGAGCCGCCAAAAGCATTGTAAATGTGGAAAAAATCTGATTTATTATTGAATCTTTTTACATTGGAAATAAGCTGCCTCATGTCTGACCACTGCTCTAGCAACATGTATTTTGATCATTTTTTCCCAAACCAACTGTTAATATGATTTTGACTTGACTATATTTGATCCGGTCTCTGTTAAATACATGTTGGTGAGACCTCAAACCGAAGGCCGTGCACATTTTACGACAGGAAAAGAGGCTTGGTCAGTTGTTTGGACAAACTCACCAGTGTCTTTCCATTCACCGTTTCACTACACTGCACTTGGGTGGATGTGGTGGAGATGAGCAGTGTAAAGCCAGTGGCATGTTATGCAGCACTAATGATTTAGTACAGTGTTTCTCAAACTCTAGGACGTGAGCTTCAGGTGGCACTCGCACAGCTCCTCAGAATGTGGGCGTGTCTCATTTACAGTGCATTTTATGCACATTTATAACCTTCTTTAGAACTAAAATGGAAATGATGTCCATTTTTAGTCTTGGTTTAGTCCTAGATTAGACCTGGAAAAATCCTGTTATAGGACCTGGTTTAGACTTGGTTTAGACTTGGTTTAGACCTGGTTATAGACCTGGTTTAGACCTGGTTAGACCTGGATTAGCCCTAAATTAGCCCTAAAATAGACCTGGTTTAGTCCTACATTAGACCTGGAATAGTCCTGTTGTAGACCTGGTTTAGATCTGGTTTAGCCCTAAATTAGACCTGGAATAGTCCTCTTATAGACCTGGTTTAGATCTGGTTTATCCCTAAATTAGACCCGGAATAATCCTATTGTAGACCTGGTTTATCCCTAAATTAGGAATAGTCCTGCTATAGGCCTGGTTTAGATCAGGTTAGCCCTAAATTAGTCCCATTATAGACCTGATTTAGACCTGGTTTAGCCTTAGATTAGACCTTGATAGTCCTGTTATAGGCCTGGTATAGACCTGGTTTAGCTCTGGTTTATCCCTAAATTAGACCTGGAATAGTCTTGTTATAGACCTGGTGTAGATCTGGTTTAGTCCTAGATTAGACCTGGAATAAGTCCTGTTATAGACCTGGTTTAGTCCTACATTAGACCTGGAAATAGTCTGTTATAGACCTGGTTTAGACCTGGTGGTACTCAGAAAGCCAGCTCTTTTATTTAGTGGTGCTTGGTGTGAAAGTGATAGCCGCAGGTTTTGTCGTTGGAGCAGTCATCTTAATGTCACACTCTGTAACTTTCCTGGTGGAGCGTCACCTGTTTCTCTCCATGGAGATGGTGATACTTCTTCCACGGTATGACATACAGCCTGTCTATCACCATGGAGGCAAGCAGGTAAAACTATTGGGTCAAATTACAGGTCACATCTGTGGAGAAGTGAGTTCACTCATGTTTACGTGTGTTTTGAGGCAATAAAAGAACATGTCTGTGTCCCTCAGTCATCCAGGTTTGAGCCAAGCCACAAGAAAAATTCAATTCTGTAACTGGACAAAAACTTTAAAAGTGAAGATGTTTGGCTGCTCCTCCAAGAAGCTTCTTCAGTTCTGGTCAGTGTACTCATGCTTTATAATAGACTGTAGACTGCATATATAAATGGACGTAGCTAACCTGCTAGCCGCTGCATTCCAAACTGTAAGTGCTCATGGGTGCATTTACAGCTCCATCGAGGCCCCTTCCCATCTGCCCAGTGGTGCAGATGGGAAGGGGTCTTCAATATTTTCGCTCCAGATTGGCTCTTTGGTTTCTATGATACTCTTGATTGGAATTCCAAATATGGAACCCAAATTGGCCCCTATAACTGCTAGCCTCAATGAGCTTCATTTGACTGGAGCCAAACGCTGTGGGTGACGTCACACTCACTTAGTTCATCTTTATACAGTCTGTGTTTAACAATTTTTCATACTCTAGTTTGAGAACCACACCGTTTCCTTCTTTCCCATTGCAACATAAAACCAGTGCCTTAGCAAGGGCCCTGTATCTCTTGTAACCCTTTGACATTTAATTAGCTGTTTTATTAAATCTCCACAGATAATGGTATGATGTTAATGTGAGCCACCTCGGGTCACTGCCTCACATCTTAAACACTCTTCTCTACGACAACACTGAGTCAGCCATGTTTCTGCCTTGTCTATTGTGCTTATAAATGGCGCACTGTGAGGACGTGATAATGGCTCCTGACTTCAAAGTGGTCTGGTCGGGCCCTAATGCTACAGCTGCGAACACGCCCTGCTCTTAATATAATTCATGTCCAGATTACCATCTACAGACCGCCGTGGAGGCTTAAGTGCTCTGGCAAATATTCACTTTTCAAGCTCTCTAGTACGTTTGGTATCATTCCCTTTAACCAGTGCAAACGGGGTCACTCCAATGGATGACGAGGCACTTTTAGGTTTTATTTATGCCCTAAACTTTAAACTAAACTTGGCAAATAAGAACATGTTTTTATACATTTTTTCCTCCAGCCTAAATGTTTGCGTTAGCCACTTTCTTGGAGTTCTTTAGCGATTGATTTATAAGCAAAAGCTAAAAATATTCATGAAGGTGTGTTGACGTCATCGCAGGGCAAATTAAACCATAACATAACACTGACTGCTGCAGCTGACCTCACGTCCATACTGTGTACCGTACGTGTGTGTGAAGCAGAACACAATATTATTTTTGAAGCCGTGATGGTCGGCTACAGTTTGGCACATTAGAATACATTTGGGGCAGTCCATCAACCATAACATATACAGTAGTTTGGGAGCGACAGCATCTGTTCATGGGCGTCAGTGTCCTGTTATTTGCAATGTTTTGAGGACTTTTTTTTCTGAATTTAAAAGTGTTAGAGAAATGGTGTTAAGTGCTTTGAGAGCTTTGAAGGTAGAAAAAGCCATTTACCATTTTGGCCGTTCCATTTCAGTGTTGTACTGAGGCATTCACTGCCAGCGCAGTCATTGTTATCTTAGCCTGCATCGTCAGAGGTATATTACTCCCTACAATAGAAGCATTTATACTCAGACTGGACTGGACAACACTATTATAATGAGAGTCCATGTGTCCAGTCCTGTACTGATGTTTATTCTACAACAAAAAGATTTTGTTTAAAAACAAAACAAACTAGTCCATGGAGCCAGAAAAAAGAATATTATTTCCAGTTTGTTGGCCTTGGGTTCATTTAGGTCAATTTGTGTCAGAGTTTGATTCTGAACTTTTGTCTCCATCTTCCAAAAAAATAAATAAAATAAAAGTATAGAATTGGAACATTTCTGTGTTGATGACCCCAAGTTAAAAATACAAATTACAGATTCACATTCTAGCCACTGATGTGTTTTTGCCTGGAATGTTCCACAGTATGGGATTAGACTTATATCTTGCATCAATTCAGTTAGGTGTTTTTCATGCCACTTGCTAAAAACATTTTATATATATTTAGACCTCAGTTTGTCAGTCAGTCAGAGGAGCTCAGAGTAAAGCCACTGCTCCTCCACGCAGAGCAGAGCAGGTGAGGTGGCTTGGGGATCTGTTCCAGATGCCTCCTGGACGCCTCCCTGCAGAGATGTTCTTGTCCCACGGGGAGGAGGTCGCGAGGATAGACCCAGGACATGTTAGAAGGACAATATCTTTCGGTTTGGGGTCCCACTGGGGAAGCTGGAGGAAGCGTCTGGGGGCCACGTAAAAGGAAGAAAATGGATGGATGGGCCTCAGTTTGTTCTCATTTTCTCCTTTGTCTCTACACCTTTTGTTTCCTGTTAAACCTCAGATGCCCTTTGCTCATCAGTGTTATCACCCCGTATAAGGTAAATTAAGGGCAACAGTCAAAATTTTAAGCCAAAACAAAATTAATATTAACCGAGAACTATCATCAAAATGGCTGCCAAAAATCACTATCTGTATTTTCTTAAAATATTATATATGAACAGAAATATTTTCATTACAGCAACTTGAGGAGACTCTAATTGTTCCATCTTCTGTTCTTTACTATATGTGTAATTTGAACTGGGAGCCTGATGCCAAAGCTTTCAATTGTCAAGAATGTGTACATTTTGTTCAGTTGCGTTGCGGTTGCTGGGTCTAATTGGGTCAGAGAGCACAAATGTAAACACAAGTGTGTACTGTTTATTTTGCCAGATGCTGCAGCAGTTGAAAAGTCTGGTCCTGGAGGCGGAGACGGAGCTGGAGAGGCAGGATGAGGTCCTGGATGTTCTGACCAACTCAGCAGACAGGACCACCATGCAGATAGGCAAGCACACCAGCCGCATCAAGAGACTGCTCTGAACCAAGCCCAGAAACTCTCTGAAACAAACCCAGAAACTCTCTGAACCAAGCCCGGAAACTCTCTGAACCAAGCCCGGAAACTCTCTGAACTAAACCCGGAAACGCTCTGAACGAACCCCGGATATGCTGTCCTAGTGTAGAGGTGTTTACTCGTCCATATGTGAAGGATTAAGGGACTTTGTGGGTTAGAAAGGCAAAGATTTCTGGATCTTGCTTAAAGCCTACAATTTAACAACCACATGTCTATTTAGTAAGTAAGTAAAATAAAATATAATAATTAAAGGGGCACTATCTACATTTTCTGGTGGAGTGTCTGCCGCCTGCTCGTCTCAACAGATGTTTTCCCATTGCCTAAAATGTTCGAGAGTATGATCTTAATACATATTATTAACACAAAATTGAGCTTTTAATAATGTTATAGCCTTGTTTCCTCACAAAACTAATTTCCCAGTATTGTTATATCAGACGTAGAGACCCCGTGCAGTCCAGGGTCCATAAATCAAATGGCGCTCCTCACCTTTGTGTGCTTACATCGACATGTCGGCCATTTTTATCATTAGAAAAGATTGTTTTCCACAGGGTCATTCTCTCTACTGCCAGTAGATGGAGCGCTACACCTGATTTGAGTATGGGGAGGCCAAAGCTGGAAAATAATGCCTCATTCCAAAGCCATTATTTTAAGTTTTAAAATGTGAGATACCAAAGCAAATGTACTCAAGAGCAAGCTCAACAACAATGCTAATTCTGTTGTTGTTGTTGTTGTTCTTTAAACTTTAAACGTTTAACATTTATTTATTTATTTTTCCAATTAGAGATATTTTGTTTCTCAAAAGTATCTTGAAAACATGCATTCTCACTGTAATCGAAGTCACCTTTGTACAGCTCTGATCTGTAACTCAGCCTCGGGACATCACCTGCTTATATCCACCGAGACAGATAAGTTTAATGTCATACTGTGGAATATCACAGATAATGCCATTGAATTAACATGGAGAGAAGCAGGTGGAGGGCCCAGTATCAGTCACATATTGCATCTTAATGGGTTGATTAGACTAGGTATGATTCTATTTCTTTGTCTGGGTCAAAGATGAACTGCCTTATTGGGAGAGGGGGGCAATATTGACCAAAACCTGTAAAAGTCTTGGTTGAGGTTCCAGTATCACATAAAAAAAAAATTGACTAAGTTTATTTAATTTTTGCTGTTTTTTAAAAAAAATAGTTTTATATATTTAAACTTAAACTCAGTACTCTGACTTAGAATAAACAAAATTTGTTTGGATCTCCCTCCATGTTCAGAGACAACGGCTGATAATCTGCCTTCGGATCATGATTACAACAGAAATGAGGACTCTGTATGCACTTGCTTTTTTATATGATTAATATATATAGACACGATATTGTCATTTATACGCCAGGTTTTTCGTTCAAGTCAATCATGAAGTCACAATAGCATCCAGGTAATCATTTCATAAAGCTGTGGTCTGATCTGAGCGCCCCTCTGAGCACATGCTGCTGACATTTAAAACAGAAAAAAATCCCTTTTTCAACTTTTTATATTTATTTAATTTGATTTCAATATCAGAAAAAAAAGCTTTTGGTTTGACTAAAGCCGGAGAGATTACCTGTGCACTTTTGATCGGGTTGAATTTGACGGTTTGTGTTCGCAGGGGAGACGACAGGGGGGACAAAGGGGTCTGTTGTCCCAGGCCCCAGGGTCTTAGGGGCTCAGAATTAGACCCTCTTCCTATTCATTTGTATTGGAGGAGGGGTCCATGTGAGGTTTCTTGCCCCAAGCCCCCAAATATTTGTCAAAATTGCATTTTTTATACATTTCTGTTCTGTAAATAAGGAACAATCATACTGTCTCATAACTGTTTCCGGGTCGTCACCTGAATCGTTTGCCTGTCCACATTTCACTTTGCAATACTGTCAAATATTGAAATTCTGTTAAGCGGAAATACTATACAAGCCTTGTGTATTGTCTCTAGGCTTACAGCACCTTACATTTGATACCAAGTCACATCCAAAGAAGGTTTTCATGTTGTTCATGTGCGATGCCATTCACCGTGTGCCACATGCTTATAATGATAAATTAACTCGTGCTAACTGCATTTATCTATGTGTTGGATGTTTTGGTTGTTTACTTCACTGTTTTTTGCCTGTACATACAAATAAAATAAATAAATAGCGTTTATATATTGTTTTTTTTTTTTTTTTTTTTTTTCTTATTTACATTTACTGAGCTGTTTTAGCGTGAGTTTTTTTTTTTTTTTTTTTGCATCTGAACTGCAGATCTGATGTTTTAATAACATTCTCTACTGTTCCAAATTACTAGTCCCTTATGGGCCATTTTTGTGCAAACTATGTAAATTTGCAGCTGTCTGGTTAAAAATAACAAAATCTGAGTGTGTGCTGTCTCCAGTGGCTTTTGTGATTTCAAGCACTATGTGACATCACACTGTACTGTCCTAATTAAAGTCAGGTGTTTCTGATTGCAAACCCTTGGCTGCAGGGTCAACCTAAACATCATTGGTAGATAAATGATGTTGTGTCCTTGGGCAAGACTTAATCCACCTCGCCCTGTCTGTCTCATCTGTGTACACTGGTGTATGAATGTGTCAATGGTTCCTTGTTGTAAAGCGCTGTATAAAAATGTGACCATGACCATTTAGCTTGAAGCGTGGATATCTGTTAGACAAATCACACTGTTGCTTCCATGTCCAGGCACGCCACCCCTGCTTTCTCACTCTTCCCTTCAGTCCTCTAGACTCCGCCCCCTCACTCTCCCCTTTAGTCCTCCAGACCCTGCCCCCCTGCCTCCTCACTCTCCCTTTTAGTCTTCCAGACTCCGCCCCCCCACCTCCTCACTCTTCTCTTTAATCCTCCAGACCCCATCCCTCCTGCCTCCTCACTCTCCCCTCTAGTCCTCCAGACCCCGCCCCTTGCCTCTTCACTGTCCAGACCCTGCCAAGTTTACCTACTCTATTTGAAATGTGTTTTTTGTTGGAGTTTTAGTGTTTTGTCCCACTTTTGGTCAGTTATTGCAGGCCTTTACATTTGTTTACATTAGCAGCTGGAACTAATATGGCGGCAGGTGGCAAAACTGCTAATTATGCATTGTTTTAAGTTCAGGAATGTGAAATAAAAAATAAAAAAATGATGCCAAGTCACACAAAAAGTAGTTCCAAAAGCTTGAATAACGCACAGGACCTTTCACATTTGTTCTCTGCTCTGCCCACCCAGTCTGACGCAAGAACCAAGATCTGCTGCTTCATCTCAGCCTCACTTCGGTCTGTGTTTTATAGAAAAATTATCACTCGAAAAAGGTTTGTAACGCTTCCACAGTTTTATTGTATGTTTTGAAATTATAATGGGCAAACGCTTCAGCTGTGGGATCAGTAGCGTCTTGGCATCTACCGACAATTAAATCCAAAAACCAACAAAAGTTATTGAGTGCAAAGGAAATAAAGCATTCGTCTGTAGGAGTAAAAAGGAGCCAAATTTTAAGCTTAAATTATAACATGGGTGTAAGGCAGATGTGTTATACCAATCACCGTAGTTAGCAAGAAGCAAAAAGAAGCTAATGAAAATGCGCTAACTGGAAATGGATGCTAGTTGTCCCATGCTGGTGGTCACTGTGTTGTGCTTGGCGTATTTTGAAGCGGTCTATTTACATCAGTTTTGGCACTTTGCCCTTTGGCATCAGCTAACCTCCCTGTCAACTCTGGTTACGTCAATATAAAACATGATTCCATTTATTTGGCCTGTGTGAGTCCCTGATAGTAAATAAGGAAGTTTGACCAGATCATTCAGAGGTCATTGCTCAGATATTGTAAAAAGTGAATGTGTGTTGAAAATAAAGCACACCTCAAAACCTGTATTTTTGTGTTGATTGAGTTGTGGGAGGGGCCTTGGTGGATTAAAGTGGGCCACTTTCTTTTCCTCAGTCAGTGTGGGCCAGGGCTTATCACAAAGAAGGTAAATTGGGGCGCCTATTAGGAATGTTAAACAAAATAAAGAACAATAAACATCTCTTTAACGACACCACCACATTGCACAGGAACAGAACTCTGCCACAAGTACGTGACCGTCCTCATGAGACACCTGGTAAATGTGCATGAAAAACACAAAAGCTTTAGCTGTGTCACTGAGATAATCAAAACATCTGGTGTCTGTAAATCAGTTCATCTTTAGAATAACTGTTGCATTAGGAAATGTACACTGCCTGGCCAGTGGATAATGTGGATAATCAGTGGATAATCAAAGCTAAAGGTGGTCCAATCAAATATTAATGTTACCTTTTTTTGGTGCCGACTGTTTTTTTGACCAGGCAGTTTATTTTAAAATAATGTTTTAAATCACATTAGATGCAAATTATCACATTTTTATACAGCACCTTTTCACCTTCGAGGCTCAAAGCACTTTACATCGAGGAACCACTCACCAATTCACACACACATTCACAGACACATTCATACACCAGTGTACACAGACACTGGGGGTGAGGTGAATAAGTGTCTTGCCCAAGGACACAACGACAGTATTCATCTGTCTGAGTGTATCTGACTGCTCAACTATGATGTTTATATTGAGAGCAGGATTCGAACCGATCAGTGGCTCTACCAAATGAGTCACTGTTCTCCCTGTAACAGTTTACATGACATTTGAATAATCTGTTAACTCCAGAAATCGGGTAATGATCAGATGTTATGGCCATAACAGTTACTGAAGCAACCAAACCATAAGGTTCTCTCCTGTTCAGGAGGAGCACCCGCCGTCGTGTAGAAAACTTAAAAAATCTGTTCCTCATAATCTGTATAAAGAAGTGGACTAAGTGAGAGTGATGTCACCCACGGTATTCGGCTCCAGTCAAATGAATCTCATCAAGGCTAGCAGTTATAGCGGCTAATCTGTTGCCCAGTTCCATATTTGGAATTCAGATCTCAAATATCATAGCAACCAAAGCCTGTTGCTAACAGTAGCGGGAGTGACCTCGGGGAAAGAAGGCGCCTGATTTGTCTGTTATTAATGTTCATATCTTGATTTACAGACATAATAGTGAAATAAAAACCCCAGGATCATGTAGAGCGGGTTAATACAAACATTTTAAGACCAAAATGACGAGTCTGACAGCAGCAGTTACAGAGAGAGGCGACACTGTTTTTCAATAGAAAGTCGATGGTGGCTAGCAGGTTAGCTATGTCCATTTATATATACAGTGTATGTCTTCCTCATATTTACAGCATCTTTTCACCCTTTTGATGTAAAAACACCTCAGTTGCTTAAGTTTACTTTGAATGGGATTGCTATGTAATTCTAACATAACTTGTGCCACACTGGTAAAACCCACACCAAGGAGGCGTCTACTTTTGACATGGCACGCACGCCTCTGCTTCCACCGGACTTATTTTTGTTGATTTAAGTGATAAACATTGAGATTATGGAAATCCCAAACTCCGGCAGCAAAACCACAGGGTTATGTGAATTCCAGTCGCTCAAAAACGAAAAAAAAAAGTTGAGGAAACAGCTCACAGTGGCGTGGTTTTCAAGCAGCCTTGCACAAGGAGGAAGTGGCGGCAGTGGTGTCCAACCACAGATACATGAGAGCCGACTCTGCCTAACTGCGGATGGTATGGAGACAGGGGGGATTCTGCTGGCCTTGGCTTCAAACAGTGTTTACGTGATCAGGGTTTGTGGTTTGCGCCGTCTTTTAAGTAGCGTGTCTACAGTGATGGTTAATCAGTCAACTCCTGCTTGGCCCTGGCACCAAAGCTGTGGCTTTCAAAGGCTGTGGCGCTCAGAGGCTGTGGTGCTCAGAGGCTGTGGCGTTCAAAGGCTGGTGCGGGCGCAGACAGAGTCAATGAATGTCCTGAAAACTGAAAACAGACAAGTCTTAATCTGTAAATTTCACTGTCAGTGTGATATATTGTACTTTTTCCTACATAGATTCAAAACAAAAAGTTTCCACAGAAGAGCAGCCAAAAGAAAAATAATGTATAATGGAATCAGATATGTAACAGTAAAAACACAAAGGCAAGGCAAGTTTATTTGTATGGCACAAGCCTTATATAAAGTAATTCAAAGTGCTTCACAGAAGAAGAAAAACACAAATCACAATACAACATATCAAAACATAAATAATCATCATAAAATTAACATTAAAAAGTAAGAGGCAGAATAAAACCCTTTCAGTCATATGCACAGCTAAACAGAATCATTTAAGCCTGAATTTAAACATTGTCAAAGAAGAGGCCTATCTCACATCTTCAGGAAGACTGTTCAAGGTTTTAGCTGCACAAAACTCAAACGCTGATTCCCCATGTTTAGACCTGACTCTGGGACCAGCAGGAGGCCGGGGCTAAATCAGGACTAAACCAAGGCTAAAGCAGGACTAAACCAGGGCTAAAGCAGGAGTACAGTGGAGGCGGGTCCCTGAAGTCCTCAGAGTGTGAGATGGTTTATGTGGCTCTAACATGTGGGAGATGTTCTTTGGTGCTGGTCCATGGAGAGACTTGTTCACAAGCAGAGCTGCTTTAAAGTCTATTCTCTGAGCCACAGGAGCCAGAGACCTGATCACAGGACGCATGTGTGAAGTACTTCCTGGCTCTAGACCTGAGCACAGGGCTTATATGCTTGTACTTCCTGGTTCTATTCAGGATCCAAGTAGCAGCATTCTGGATGTACTGCAGCTGCCTTAAGGCTCGTTTGGAGAGGTCAGTGAGCAGGCCGTTACAGTAGTCTAACCTACTGGAGACAAATGCATGGATAAGTTTCTCTAAGTCTGGTTTTAACAGTATACCTTTGATTTTTGTAAAGCTTTTTAGATGGTAAAAACATGCAGATGTTATTGATTTGATGTGGCTGTTACAAAAAAATGTTCAAATCATGTACTATTGACAACATGAAGTGTTTGGTTAGCCATGGACTTTCTCACAGTGGAAATAGTAACCAAAACTTTTACTATAGACTATAAAGTATAAATTTTGTATTGAACAATGACTGCATGAGAAGCAGCTTGTTACTGAGTGCTTAAGATTATGGTATAGTTCATAATATCTGATCTGCCCATCAGTGCTGCTTTGGATAACCTTTTCTTGCACAATTGTCTGCTTTAGTTACTTTGAACGTAGGCTCTGAACAGGCAAATTGTTCTTGTTCAACCGCTAACTGCTACATGCACCGGCCTGTCTAGCCTTAGCTAAGTTGTATATAAAAGAGTTGAGCTAAATCAGGCATACCCAAAGTCCGGCCCGGGGGCCAATTGCGGCCCGTATACAAATTTCCACTGGCCCTCAGCATCTGGAATAAAAATAATTATGTGTGGCCCGTCAGCACTGTTGACCAGTGTAACATACACATGTTCAAGCTCATTGACTTTTATCACCAACTGGATAAAGACAAGTTTAAAGAAATTCAAACCTTTGCTAAGAAAATGCTGAGTTTGTTTGGTTATATTTGTGTGAGAAGACATTCTTGGTAATGAACTTTAACAAGAACTGTGTGAGGACAAATCTAACTGACTGTCACCTGTGTGACACGTTGCACATCAAAATCACTGTCTTTGAGCCAGGCCTGGTTTATTTACTACAGTTTAGATCTCAGTTTCACCCTTCACATTAGTGCAAGTTATTTGTTCTCCTTCTGAGGTGAATAAATCCTAAAATCTTAGTGAATTTATTTTATTGTGATTATCAAAGCCACAGTTTAAATGTTTACTTTTTTACATTAATTTTGTTTTTGAAAGGTGAAAGCCATTTGCAATAAAAAGAAAAAAAAACAACAAACAATTAAATAATTAATTTGCGTTTAATATTAATGGTTCAAAAATGATCAGGCCGAATGGTCGGCCCCCAAACACTTTCACCTCACCAAATCTGGCCCTCTTTGTAAAAAGTTTGGACACCCCTGAGCTAAATAAACTGCAGTTAATTGTTGGTTCTGGTTTCTCAGCCTCTGGCACATGTTCCGCGAGTGGTGCACACACTGCCTCTAGTGGTTAGCGGGCCCACTGCAGTTTGAGTGTTGTGTTTTATTTATAGACAAATCCTTCAGTAGATGGCTGTGTCTCAATTTGCCAAAAGCACCATTCAAAGGTACCCTTCGAAATACTCCTCGAAGTATCGTTCGAAATACCTGGCCAAAAATGGGTAGCCCTCTCATCTTGCCGAAATGGGACAGGCCTACACCACGGACCGTACTTCCACTACTGTCTTTGTGTGTATGATATGTACGTGACGTACGTTATTTTTAATTATTTATTATTTAATAGAAGAACAATCAAGGTGTTGCCCTTGCAGCCGTTTATTTCTGTTTAGATTGAAGGGAGTAAGGAATAAATCTTTCTCTTTGAATATCAATAGGCATATATAACGTTTGAAGTGATTTTTTCCCATTTGTAGCTACTTCATAACTTTAACAAAATATGCCTTGTTAAAACGTAATAACAATATCATTTTTATATTCGTAGTCTATAAACCAGAGAACACTTATTAGTTGTACATAAAGTGAGATATTGCAGTTTAACGGTTCAGTATTTGGGACAGTTTTAATTTGATCTGTGGCTAAACTACTTTCATACCAGTAGAGGGCGCTGTTTACCTTCTAGTCCATGCTAGTTAATTTCATCTTATTATTGTGAAGTATTTTCTAGCAGTGCAGCACTACATCAAACTGGTATCTTGATTTACTAATGCTAAGGTAAATGACAAGTGCCCACCAGGGGGTGCAGACCTATGGAATGTATGGGAACTAATGAAGATGTTTGCAGACCAGCGTGGCCCTTATGAAGATGCCATGTGGATTAGAAGGACCCTCCTCACACCACACCCACCCACACATACACACACACCCACAACCACACACCCACACATTGGGGAACCCTATAACCCAGGGTTCTCCACCTATCCTTTCTGGAGAGTCCATTGCTTCATTGTTCACTTTACTTGTGTGGAACTCATTAAACCCTTCTGACTTTATGTTTCAGTCTCTTTGACGTTTACACAAGAAACAAACATTCTTACATTATTCTTATTATTGCAATAATAATTTCAAATTATAATAATGTATTCTTCTTATTGTCTAGGAATAACTTCATATTCCTTTATTCAATGTATGCCAGTGTAAACACACAGCCTGTACAAATCTTTATTCAGATTTAACGATTTCATGTCACACTATTGTAGATGAGGTAAACCAGTATGAACATTTGAAATGTGTATTGTGCAGCACACTCCATTTTCTTCTCTTTTTTGTGTAGGCGCGGTGCATGATGGGATATAGCATTGCGTAAAGTGTGTATGGATGTACGCTTTGGTTACGGCCAATCTCCGTGGAAACGCCGGAAGGGCACGTTTGTTGTGCGCATTCGTCGGGTGCATTGACATGAGACAGGCCTTGTCACGCTGGAAGTTACGTAACTGCCCTTCGATGCACATTTTGAATGGTGTGTTTAAAGGCATTTTGGCAAATTGAGACACCCCCAGTGTGTGTGTATATATATATATATATATATATATATATATATATAGACATAAGCTAACCTACTAAGGTTCCAAATAGGAAGTGATCATGGGCGCGCTTCTGGCTCCATCCACTCTGGCTCTGGTGTAACTGCTGCTGTCAGACTCGTCATTTTGCCCTTAAAATGTTTGCATTAAACCCACTCCGTTTTTTTTTTAATTTTACTATTGTGTCTGTAAATCAAGATATTAACATTAATAACAGACAAATCACGCACCTTCTTTCCCCAAGGTTGCTCCCGCTAGCATTAGCAACAGGTTTGATTGACAGCATTGACAGCTAAGCTCCCGTTTCCTGCTAAACAAGTGGTGTGGGCAAGAAGAGGTGTTACCTTCAACAGCCTCACTCCGGATTGGCTCTTTGGTTGCTATGATACTCGCAGTCGTAATTCCAAATATGGCACTCGGCTCGGCTATAGCCGCTAGCCTTGATGAGCTTCATTTGACTGGAGCCGAATGCTGGAGGTGATGTTTGACTCAACATAAGTCTCATTTTAGACAATCTTAAGCCCCGATGAAGGTCAAAGTTTGAGTTTAGATCTGGTATTATATATGTATGTTCTATTTGGTGTGAAACGTTTGTTATAGATAAATCTATTATGGTGGACATTGGTGGGGTTTAGTACAGAATGTAAAATGCTTCTTTCTAGATTAAATGTTCTGTCTAAACTGTGCTGTTCCACACCAAACCATAACCGTGTCTTTGTATTCTACCTGCCACCATTATGCTGCGGAAGATGTATGCATATTTTCATTCACCTGAACGCAACACACTATTTTAAAAGTTCCTGTCAAAGTTGATTTATGTATTATATAGTAACATGACCTGTGTCATGCTGGTATGATGTCAGTATTTACACGTTTCCACCATCTTTCCACACCCGGCTGTGAAATGCAAACGGTGCAACCGTGTAAGATGTACTGACCAAACAAGCTGCTCTCGGCTGTGTCCCAGTCCCAGCCTCGCGTCCTGGCTGGACTTTAGCTCGCGCAGGTGTTGCTGGGTTTCCTTTTGCTCAGGGAGTCTCTGGTTTCAGGAAATAAGGGCCTGTTGGTTAATGCTTGAACTGGGAGAAAACATTCTTGGAAGGAAAGGTGCTTGAGTCCGACCAGGGGGTTTGGAGATGCCAAAAGATCTGACATTATCTGACACACCAAACAAACATGGAGTTTTTAATAGTATTAGTGCTTACTACAGATTATTTTGAGCGCAGATTAAGTACAGTTCAATGAATGAATATGGTCTATCTAATACTTAAAAAAATACTTACTGTAAGACAAAATGTGAATCCAAAATAGTTGATTTGTATTTGTAAACCTTTTGTCCGTGTTGGCCCCACATTTAGTGAAATGTGTCTTCTGTCTGGGGCAGTGGATGAAGTGACTCTAGTTCAGGGGTCGGCGACCCACGGCTCCGGAGCCGCATGGCGCTCTTTCATCCTTATACGTTGGCTCTGCATGCCTTTATTTAAGTATTTAATTTAAGTGTATTTTATTTGTGTTCTAAATTGGAAGATTATTGTGATTTTGAAATATTAAAATTAAATTATATATTGTTATTTTTCGTCACTCAAAATAAGCACTCTCGCTCTCCATGGAGATGTTATTGCTTTACCTGAAATGTTCCACAGTATGGCATTAAACTATTTACTGTACCTTCATTGTTCATTGTTCTGTTCCTGTGTATCGTGCGATTTTTATATGAAGCTCTTTGGTTCAGCTCAAGTTGTTTTAAAGATGCTATAAACTGGATTGATTATATATGTGGAGTACACAGTTCACTTCTGAAATAAATACATCTTATGCTAATGCTATTAGTACTGTAGCTAGCTTCTCCTCCATCTGAATGTGTACCTCAAATTGTACTTATACTAGTCTTTTTCTACTGGTACAAAATTCCCTGTTCACACATTGTTTGGGTTCCCATCTCCTCGTGAATAGTTCTAGATGTTTTTTTCAATGTGGTTGATGGGTACTTTCCCAGATGTTGCTGCGTGATGATATCATATGCTTTTGTGCTTATGTTTTCTTTGGTTCTGGAGATGCTCTTTGGGTTTCTGGCATTCCTATCACAAAATGTTTGCAGCCAAAGCAAACCTAAAATTCCCATAGAGCCGCCTACCTGAACTCTGTGTAAGTATCAATGTACACACCAAATATTTCCCTTTATTAAAATGAAGCTGAAGCTGCCATATACTGAATGAGACAGTATTTTTCACAGCGTTTCTTCCTGTTTCTGTTCAAAGTAGGTTACTTTTGTTCAAATCCTCTAAAGCCTATACATTATTATTATTATTAACTTCTCTATCCTCCACCGCAGCAGCAGAACCATCAGCCTCCTCAGCCTCTTCATCTACTCCTCAGTTAGCTTGTTTGTTATCTTGTCTCTTTGCTTGTCTGTTAGCTTGTTTGTTAGCTTGTCTTTTAACCTGTCTGTTAGCTTGTCCATTAACTCGTCTGTTAGCTTATCTCTTACATCGTCTGTTATCTCGTCTATTAGATTTTCTGTTAGCTCGTTTGTTAGCTTGCCTGTTGGTTTGTCTGTTAACTTGTCTTTTTTTGGCTTGTCTATTAGCTTGTTTGTTAGCTTGTGTCTTAGCTCATCTGTTAACTTGTCTGTTAGCTTGTCTATTAGCTTGTCTGTTACCTTGTCTGTTAGCTTGTCTGTTAGCTTGTTTGTGAGCTTGTCTGTTTGTTGAAATCCTCCAAAGCCTTTACAGTAAAGTAAATGCTTTATCTTTCCCCATCTTCTGCTTTTCTACATGGAGATAAAAAGCTTAAGTGTCCCATGTGACACTATTCTCTGATCTGCATTCTAATGTTGTTTCCTCATCACAAACAGACCTGGAGTTGTCTTTTGTTTCATTCACACATGTTTAACACACAAACCCAAACCCAGTACAGGAAGTGCTCCACTGTGTTTTTAAACTCCACACACCTTCACTAGAATCATTTGGATGATTTCAGCCCTGGAATTGCCAACCTCTCCTGAACTAAAGGTAAAAGGAGCTGTTAACTACAAAACTAATGCTTCATGACATCACAAGGTGGAACAGAGTATTTTAAGCTATGAAGATGTAGATAGATAGATAATAATAAAGTGTTACTCAAACATGCGTGAAAGAAACAAAACACAACTCCAGGTTTGTTTTTGAGGAGGGAACATAACGTAAAGCTACAAGAGTCACTTTGTGTGATATAGGACTTTTAATGTGCAACACTCCAGTCAAATCAAGGACATCTGAATGGAGACAAATAAGATAAGATAAGATATGCCTTTATTAGTCCCACAGTGGGGAAATTCCAGTTGCACCGCACAGTTAAAGAACAGAAGGAAAATGGTACATGCAATAAAACAAGATAATAGATAAATAGTTTAAAATAATTTTAAAAATATACTTAAAAAATAAACTAAAATATAACATCTTCGTAAAGTGACTTAAGTATTGCACAAAGAGGATAATGTTTCAGAGTGCGCCTTTAAGTCTCTCCTGGTTGAAATACGATCACACTTTTGGGCAAAGTCATTTTTCAAACACCTAAAATAGTGCTATATTTTAAAAATAATGACAACGCAGTAACAGTAACCACCAACACCAACAGTGTGTGTTTGAATGTGGAAACTCAGAGCTGAACGTGGATACCAGCAGCTACAAGTATCTTAGATTTTTCCAAGTT
Source organism: Periophthalmus magnuspinnatus (assembly GCF_009829125.3). Classification (NCBI taxonomy): domain Eukaryota; kingdom Metazoa; phylum Chordata; class Actinopteri; order Gobiiformes; family Gobiidae; genus Periophthalmus; species Periophthalmus magnuspinnatus. The sequence continues at coordinate 28,365,809 of NC_047142.1, read as the reverse complement.
CCGCGACTTCTGGATTCTGTATTCATTAAAACTCCATCTATACACTTCCCCAAACAGGTTGTCAGGCTCGGGGCCAGTGAGGACCGCATCAGTGCGTTTTACAAGTGGGCCCCCCAGAAACCTGCCGCATGCTTGTTTTTAGTGGCTGACGATGCAAATGGAAACACTCAGCTCCTTCAGTAAATTACGAGTGAGTGATGCCAGTGTTGCACAGTGTTGACCCCCAACCCGTTTTGTCACAGATTTATATACTCTCTGGTTAATGGTCTTTAAGATCGCGAGGATGGCAGAAAATGAGGACAATTTTGAATGTTCAGGCAGATCAGAAGGAATAAGGGAAGATTTGATTGGTCAGTTGCTAGCACCGTTCAAAATGCTGTCAAGGCTTTTAACTGTAAACGTCTTCAAGTCATATCGAAAACACATGCACATTTCCCTGGAGATATTGCTTCACCAAGAATATTACACAGCATTAAAGGTCCTGTATTATGAAAAATTGACTCGTATGAGCTTTAAGCCGTGTTACCTCCTCAAAAACATACCTGGAGTTCTGTATTGTTTAATTCACACATGTTTGAGTAAAACTTTATTATTAGTCCGTCTACATCTCCAAAGCTCAAAATGCTCTGTTCTACCTTGCGATGTCATGAAGTGATAGTTTTGAGCTCCTTTTAACTTTAGTGTAGTAGAGATTGGCAATTCCAGGTCTGAAATGATCTGAATGATCCTACTGAAAGTGTATGGAGTTTAAAAACACAGTGGAGCACTTCCTGTATTACCACATCACATCACAAGGTGGAACAGAGTGTTTTCAGTTTAGTCTAGTCTAAATATGCAGGGTTTGTGTTAAACGTGTGAATGAAACAAAACACAACTCCAGGTCTGTTTGTGATGAGGAAGCAACATTAGAACAGAGATCAGAAAATAGAGGAATATAGGCCCTTTATAGTTAGCTGTCTACATGGAGACGAGTCGGTGGCACAGGTCAAATTACAGGTCAAAGCTGTGGAGTATGAGCGCAGTTTTATTAATAATGATTCAGGGTTGGTCACAACTTCAGGGGGTAGGGTACTAAGGCTGAAGCATTCTGTACATTCTTTGTTCATTATGAATTAAAAAGTCTTACTATATGGACTTATGGACTTACTATATGGCCTTATGGACTGCACACACACACACACACGCACACCCCCCCCCCCCCCCCCCCCACACACACACACCCCCCCCACACACACACACACCCCCCCCCACACACACACCCCCACATATATATATATATATATATATATATATATATATATATATATATATATATATATATATATATATATATATATATATATATATATACAGACTGCATATATATAAATACTGCACATATATACTAAAAACTGAAAAGTAAAGAAAAAAAAATTGTCTGTGTGTATATATATATATATATATATATATATATATATACACATACATACATACATACATACACTGCACATATATACATACTGCACATGTATAAATACTGCACAAATACACATACTGCATATATGTGGCCAGGTGTAAAATGAATGGACCAGACACCAGCAACTCCAAAAAAATTTATGTGGATCTTTTTTTCCCCGACTGTCTAGCATTACAGCATTAAATTTTGGTTTGATTTGGCTTTAAAAAAAACAACAACAAAAAAACAGTTTCTTTGTAATAATTAACAGTAAAGATAAAAAAAAAACAACCATAGGACAAAAGACAACAGTCAAAAGACAACAGTAGTGGGCTTATCCTATAACAAAATATGGAATAACACCACTTAGTTTACATTCAAATAGCAACGGTACAATAGAGATGGAATTACAGTTTAACAGTGAACTTCAACTCATGTTAAAATGGCGGACAGACTGCCCAGAACAACTTAGCACACAGAAGAAACCTGGACAGTGCTATCTCTCCTCTGAATAAATCACAAATGTACAAGATTGGTGACAAAATAATAAAACATTCTTAAATATTCTAAACAATTACATTGAATTAATTTTAAATTAGCACTCACGCCATCACACAGCTCCATCTTTCCGTCTTTTTACGTGAGCCGTTGCAGTTTTCACAGAATGGAGAATCTGAATCTCAATCCTTGGGTCTACAACTAAATTAATAATCTTAAAATAGGACACTCATTACAGCATTACTTATCAATAATAAAGATTATTTTTGTGCTCAACGCATTCAAACTCAGATTTTTACTCCTCACGCACCGTTTTCTGTCTGGTTCTCATTGAGGCACTGGACTGCCTGCCGTTGATGACATTCTTCTTCTTCTTCTAATAGTGTTTTATGGCGGTTGGCACGCAACTAGAAATGGTGCATTACCGCCACCATCCGGTATGGAGTGTGGGCCGGGACGACCCCAATAGTCTTTCTATACCCTCTTTATCAGTTTTGTGGAAATAAGATACCTTGTTATTGCTCTGACTACACAATCTTGTTTAAATCCTTGTAAAATGTCTTTTACTTTGCAGCGGATACTATTCTGATGGAGTCTTTCCTTTAAGATTCTACGTTGCAACTGATATCTTGGACAATAAATGATTACATGTTCAACAGTTTCCTGACAACTACAATAATCACACTCCCCCGTTTCATGCTTTCCTATAATTTTAAGTGTGCTATTTAGTCTTGTGTGATCCAGTCTCAATCTTGCCAAAACATCCTCCTCCTCCCGGTTCTTACAGCCCCATTCCGTTGTTTTACTCTCAACTCTTCCCTGCAGATTGTAATAAAACCGGCCCTTAGGGCATGAATCCCATTTGCTCTGCCATTGTTTTCTTATCCTGTCTTTAATGATTGTCTTAATTTCTGATTTACTATATTTTACTGGGAAATCTACTTCCACCTTTGCAGCTCCTTCTTTTGCCCACTTATCTGCCAGCTCATTCCCTTCCACCCCTATATGTGCTGGAACCCACATGAAAATGACATATTTCTTTTGTCTGTTTATTCTTTCCAGTGTTTGCCCTACTTCCCAAATTATGTCTTGTCTCGTCTCTGATTTGAATGTTTTAACACTTGTCACTGCACTGCTTGAGTCTGAAGCGATCACATTCTGCTTTGGCCCATTCTCCTCCACCCATGTCAATGCCAAGAGTATTGCCAGTAACTCTCCTGTATAAACAGCCACATTGTCACTTGTCCTCTTTTTAACTGCAACACCTAGTTCTGGAATAACATATGCTATGCCCACCTTCCCATTCGCTAGCTTTGAAGCATCAGTAAACATTATTAAATGTTCAGAATACTTTCCACATATATACTCATCAACTCTCGCACTACTGCATTTCCTCCCCAGGAGTTCTAGATCTACTACAGGTTCCTTAAGCAACCACGGAGGTACCCCAGCAATTGGGACTGTAGGACTTAATTCCAAATGGGCTATTCCTGCCCCTTGCGCCATACCCTCTGCCACCCACCCAAAGCTGGAGAAGTTTACCTTTTCTTTTTCTTGACATGGTTTTAACACGCTCAGTCCTGGATCCGTTGATGACATCACGCGTGCGACTTCAAGTGACTACTGCATTAACCATATAGTACAGTGACATCTAGTGGCTAGGCCAAAAATTGCAACTACTACTTGTTAAGTTAGATTTTGTTTTATTTGACCCGGCTACATATATATACACTAAAAACAAAAATAAATAAATAAATAAAATAAAATAAAACTAATCAAAGCAAAAAAACTAAACAAAAACTAAAACTAAGCAAAAAGTAAACAAAATTAAAGCCGCAAGCGGCATCAAACGGCCCTCACGGGCTGTGCTTTGCACTCGGCTGACCTGGCACTCCCAAACAGAGGCAAGTGGCTAACGCGCCACTTGCCTTTGTTTTATTGCGGCTTTGGGCTGCACTTGTCACCAAACAAAGTCAATAAACATTGGGAGCGCTCATGCACAAAATGCAAAAACATGGTTTGTTCCAGGCATCGCCATGGCAACACCGTGCAAAATACAAACTAGACCCCTGTACTTTTTTGAAGGGGATGACCTGAAGAGTCACTGTGCCAAAGTTCACGTTCCTCAATGAAGCCACTAACTTCTGATGAGACTTTGAAATGTACGAAAATTTGTAAATTTTCCCTTTAGGATAACACAGGCTCGTTGGTGCATCGCCATGGCAACCCAGTGAAAAATACGACATGGGTCTATTTGACTTTTTTGATCAGGAAGACATGAAGAGTCATGGTGCCAAATTTCACATTATTCCATGAAACTAATATTGTTCCCATGAATGGGAAAAATTGGGAGGTTTCCCATTAGGATAACATTGGCAGTTTGGCGCTTCGCCATGGCAACACATTGCATAAAACGGCATAGGTCTGATTGACTTTATTGATTGGGATGACCCAATGACATTTTGTGTCAAATCTTGTAACATTTGGGAAAACAAAATTTTCTGTCATCCATACAAATATATTTGTTTTTCTGTAGGGGAATTTTCAATCCAAGATGGCTGACATAATATTTTTTGTTTGGCATCACTTGATGAATGCGTGTACTGAATTTCGTGGCCCTATGGCAAAGTTGATGTCAGGACGTCTCCCATTGACACATGTATTTTGACTTTTGCAGTGGGCGCTGTTGCTCCATTTTTTGATGCCCAATTATGCAGCATATAAAAAAATAAATTTTTCGGCAGAATTTGGGCAAATGTGGTGAGTTTTTGAATATGTTCTGGGGGTAAAATTCCTGCTCAAAGAGCAGAAGAAGGAAAAAAAAATAGCAAAAACAATATAACCGATAACATTACAATGATATATTATACATTTTTCGAAAGCTCTCAACTTTTCCCACGTCACAGTGGGTACAATACTAGGTGTCGGGGTTGCCTATTAACCTCCCATTGATTTCCATTCATTTTAACAATAATAAATATGGCCCATGCTTGTGGCATGGGTGCTTGGATAGGGCTCGATGCCAGGAGTGTGTCTGGGCACATGAGTGCTTCATGCTTCCTTTGTCAGCATTGAGTCAATGGGCTTCTTAATTAAAAACGTGTCTTTAAAATTTTAAGTTGAGGTTTACAAGCAAATAAGAAACAACCAAAATAACATGTCATGATGTCATGATGCTGTGACACTCTTTACACTCTTCACTTCCCTGTGTGTGTGTGCATATGTGTGTGTGTGTGTGGGGGTGTGTGTGTGTGCATGTGTGTGTAATAAACAAATGCACAAACAAAAAACACAAACAAACAGCTGCATCAATTGTTGTTATTAAAAATACATGACTTCATTTTTTTTTTTCAATTCTCCACTGCCAAAATATTATATTCCAACAGCCTCCCTCTGCGGGTGTTTGTGCAGTGAGTACTGAGTCCAGCAGTAATTGGAGTAGAGTTCCATATTTTATTTTGAATTCTGATCGCAAGTATCATAGCACCCAAAGAGCCAATCAGGAGTGAGGCTGTTGAAGGCAACGCCCCTTGCTGTCCACACTGCTGGTATAGCAGGAGTGGGCGCTTAGCAAAGCTGTCAATCAAACCTGTTGCTAACACTAGCAGGAGTGACCTCAGGGAAAGAAGACGTCTGATTTGTCTGTTATTCATGTTCATATCTTGATTTACAGACACAATAGTGAAGTAAAAACCCCAGGATCATGTAGAGCGGCTTAATACGAACATTTAAGACCAAAATGACCAGTGTGACAGCAGCAGTTACAGAGAGAGAGGACACAGTTTTTCAGTAGAAAGTGAATTGGAGCCAGAGTTGATGGAGCCGGAAGCGCGCCCATGATCACTTCCTATTTGAGATGCGGCAGCTAGCAGGTTAGCTATGTCCACTTCTATACATACTGTACAGTGAGTCTCCCTCACTCATACATTGGGTAGAAGCTCTTTAATCCACTGTTGACCTCATGCTAATCATCATTCCTGCACCTGGTGATGTCACTGCAGCTGAACAAATAGTTTATGGTTGAAATATTGCCCTGGTGTTCTCTGCTTTGTGACAGTAGAGCAGGCTCGCCAAAAGGCCTGTGCAACCATAACAAACACAGCTGAACGTGAAGTTTACGTTTCAGCAGGGGACGGTGGGTGGGACTCCGGGGGAAGAGTCTGGACCAGCAGCTCATTGGGCTAGTGCCATTGTGGTAAAAGGAGCAGTCAATGAGTTTAAATGTGTTGAGTCTACGAGCAAGGCCAGTTCTTTTCTTAAACATACTTGAAGAAGCATTCTGCTAGCATAGGTGAGCACGCTGTGTGAGCTTCAGAGCATCAGAACTGTAATCCACTAAGCCATACGTTGATGCTTTGATTGTGCCAGTGTACAGCCATTGGGCAAGACACTAAAACAACACTAAAAGGGCCTGTACCTGATTATTTTCCATGTATTTGTCTGTACTTATCTGTACTTGTGTCTGACACAAGTACAGATATATTGTATAAGCAGCTTTGGAGGTCAAAAGAAGTGTGCTGTGTGCTGTCTGTGTCTAATTGTAAAGTGATTCATTGTCAAGGATCAGGAAGAGCATGTTAGCATGCCACTTGTTGTTAGTATTGATGTGATGCAAACTCTGCTCTGGACTCTGAAAGTTGTAAAAGGCCCTTATAAACTCATAGCAGTCAATAATGCGATGTTTGTCTGGAATGCAGAAGGTGACCATTGTAAACCATTTAAAATCAATTAGTTCTGTTTTTCACATTTTAAGATGGTACAAAAAGGAGGAGCTTGTTTAACCTAGTCCTAAAATGTAATACTTACTGCATGTCCTGCTGCCACCACTGTCATATCCTGAATAAATACAAAATGCTCAGTTTCCACAATTTCATTTTGTATTCGTATCTAAGAAATGTATGTCAAAATTATTAATAATGCAGCTCCACCTACACTGATAAAATGTATTAAACTTTGTTCCGAACAAACTCCCTGATCCACTCAGTCTCTGTAAACCCAAATTGCCCAATTCCAAATTTTCTTTTTAAACCATCAGACAGTGGAATTGTGGGACAGCAGCAGTAGCTAAATCTGGTACAAATCATGTTTTCCTTTGTAAGATTAATTAATTCGTACATGGTCCCTGACAAATGATGAATAAAGAAAGAAAGAATATCACAATTGCAGTTCAGTCAGTGAAAATAACAGTATAGGTGGACTCATCAAAGTTGTTTTATATCATGTTTTGTTTCTATCCTTTGCTTTGTAGTTAAAGTTCTTATATTAAGCAAAATGGACTCTTGTGATACATTATAATTTTGTTACCACCTCAAAAACAAACCTGGAGTTGTGTTTTCATTCATACATATTTGAGTAACACTTTTTTAGTGGTCTGTTTACATCTCCAAAGCTCAAAATGCTCTGTTCCACCTTGTGATGTCATGAAGTGGTAGTTTTAAAATTAACAGCTCCTTTTACCTTTAGTTCAGTAGAATATTAACAACTCCAGGTCTGAAATTGCTCATATGATTCTATAAATGAAGCTGTGTGGAGTTTAAAAACACAGTGGAGCACTTCCTGTATTACCACATGACATCCATCACAAGGTGGAACAGAGTGTTTTCAGTTTGAGAGAAGAACTCAGCCTAAAATGCAGGGTTTGTGTGTTAAACATGTGTGAATGAAACAAAAGACAACTCCAGGTCTGTTTGTGATGAGGAAATAGCATTAGAACAGAGATCAGAAAATAGAGTCATATGGACCTTTAAGTGTTTTTTCCTGATACAGTCTCTCATGTTTTTCTCTGCCGCCCTGTTGTATAGACTCTAAGGCTGTTCTTGTGTTGCCAAAAACATCTTCTTTAGTGATTTGACAGTGAAAGGTCTTGTCAACCCAGGTCCGGGGTGGATCTGGCTTTGGACTGGCCTGGAGAAGGTTTCAGCCACATGCGAACCTTTACTGGAAAAGACAGGCTGAACCAACCATCATGGACATCAGCTCAAATACATGACCGCAGAGCCTTTGTTTAAACATTTGTGGCGACTATGATTTGACACCAGACTGATATCTGCGAGAAACATGACTCTGAATCGTACCAGGGCCGTAGATTAGGCCTAAGTGAGGGTGTGGACAGTAAGTATAGGTTCAAAAGTTGCAATGTTGTCATGATCTCAGTCAGTCCTGCCTTTTTGCAGTTTTCTCCCCCTCCCTTCCTTATCTGAACCTGGAGCTGGGCAGAGATTTGGGCTCCTCCCGTGCACACCTGCACCGAATCAGCAATCAACCTGCACTTGGGGACGACAAAGGGAGCCAGGACCTGACACTCAGTGCCAGATCGTCCGCGTATCCATTGTGGTACAACTCTGCTTGGCTCGGTTTCATATTTTTGCTCTTTGTGACTCATTCTAAGTTGGATATTTTTGCTCCTTGTCAGATCCCGCTCCCTGGACCCACTCAGCTCCTCTGTCTCCGACCCTTCTCTCCACGACCAATACGAATTTCACCTCTTCTGACCCAGCTCACCTCATATCAGACTCACACTATACCCCTGGACCACGGCAAACACTTCGCTCTCAACTCCCTGACTGATCTACTTTCATTTGCACATTTAAAATGGTTAATAAACATTGTTAAATTTTTCCCCGAGTTCTGTCTATTTGGTCCCTCCTGTCAGTCGTTACGGCAGATGTGCTTCAAAAAGAACAAACAGAAGGAAGAAGCCAGTTTAATCCCATCACAGTGACTTTCGAAATGAATACAAGCACGAACTGAAAGATGCCTTGTAGACATCCACGTCCTGAGAGGGAAAGGTGCCTTGTAGACATCCATGTCCTGAGAGGGAAAGGTGCCTTGTAGACATCCATGTACTTAGATGGAAAACACCTTGTAGACATCCACGTCCTGAGATGGCTCTGCTCAGAATCACAGGGACTTCAAAATCTCTCCAGAACCTTGAAAGTGTCCCTCAGAACAATGAGCTTGGAAGATTTTTTCATAGCTGAGTGCTGACAGTTAATGTTAATGTTGTCTCCTCGTCACAAACAGACCTGGAGTTGTGTTTTGTTTCATTCACATGTTTAACACATAAACCCTATATTTAGTTCTTCTCTCAAACTGAAAACACTCTGTTCCACCTTGTGATGTCATCATGTGGTAATACAGGAAGTGCTTCACTGTGTTTTTAAACTCCATACACCTTCACTAGAATCATGTGGATAATTTCAGCCATGGAGTTGCCAATCTCTCCTGACCTAAAGGTAAAGGGAGCTGTTAATTTCAAAATAACTGCGTCATGACATCACAAGGTGTGAATGAAACAAAACACAACTCCAGGTCTGTTTTGAGGAGGGAACAGCATTATAACATGGATTAATAAATTTTACATAATATAGGACCTTTAAGTTCAGTACTTTAGTACTTTTATTTTGTTATGTTCCACCTGTGTGAAGAGATCATATTTGTAAAGTACTTTATTAAAATATCATATTACAATGTCACAGACTACATCGTAAAGTTGACTTTAAAGATCAAATGAGTGAATCATGTGTTGTCCAGACCATACTCTGTGGCTCTGTGGTCACTTTGCCTAAAAACATGAATGTTTTGGATTTGATTCTTCTCTCCCAGATTCTCCGTGGGCCATGTCCCAATTCGCCAAAATGGCCTTAGAATCACCATTTGGAAATGTGCGTCGAAGGGCAGTTATGTAATTTCCGGCGCGACAAGGGCTGTCCCATTTCAATGCACCCTGCTGAATGTGCCCGACAAACCTGCCCTGCCCTTTCCACCATTTCCATGGAGATCGGATGTAACCGAAGCGTGCATCCATGCTAGAGGTAAGATCTTAAGCCCGAGCCCGAGCCCGACCCGACCCGACCCGAATTTCGGGCCGGGTCGGGCCTAAAATGTCAATCATTACGTTCGGGTCGTCTGGCTTCTCTCTAGCTGACTTTTTAAAAATAAATATATGTTTATAAAAATGTATACTAAAACAATGTGTGGATACTAAACTTAGGAATACTTGTAAAAAAAAAAATAATTTGGATAAAACAGAGAAGGCGCTGTAAGGTAACTGCTATTTAACTACTAAACAGGAGCCGCAGAGCCAGAGCATACTCTGCGCACGTGAACGCCCCCTCTTCCCCTCCGCAAGTCCGCATCTATTTAGACCTGGTATCCCTGATATGGAGCAGCAAGAAGTAAAGGATAAACTAAAGACAGGGGAACTGAAAAGGCAAACACGCACCGGCAAGAGTGAGGTGTGGAAATGCTTCAAATTGATTGTTGAAAATGCTACAGAAACTTGCGTTGGCTTCGCTGAACGTAGTAAATGTGGCGCTTTGCTTTCATACGAGAGCAAAAAGACTGGCACCTCGACGCTGAGCAGGCATTTAAACAGCTGTACTGGCAAAAGTGATGATCGGCAAACATCTATATTATCATTTGTCCCAAAGACCGCACCTCTTTGCGCTAAGCAGACCATCACAGACAAGTGCGTGGACTTTTGCTGTCAGGACCTTAGACCATTTTCAGTTGTTAGTGGCGAAGGTTTTTTATTAGTAGGCTTATTTTTACACATGTTTAACTTTGTTTGGTTCTTTATTTTTTTTATTTATCCTCACAAATAAAATATGAAATTTCGGGTTTGCTTCGGGCTCGGGCCTGCAAATCAAGTTAATTGGTCGGGCTCGGGCTGGGTCGGGCTTTAATACCCGCGGGCCTGGGTCGGGTCGGGCTGGATTTTTTAGGCCCGTTGCGCAATACACATTCAAATGTTTGTACTGGTTTACCTCATCTACAACAGTGCGACATGAAACTGTTAAATCTGAATAAAGATCTGTACAAGCTGTGTTTGGGAAGTTGTTTGAGGGGAGTTACATGAAATAAAGGAATGTGCAATTATTGCTAGACAATAAGAAGACATTATTATCATTAGAAATTATTATTGCAATAAGAATAATGTAAGAATGTTTGTTTCTATTGTAAGCGTCAAAGACCAAGAGACTGAAACATAAAGCCAGAAGGGTTTAAAGAGTTCCACACAGGTAATGTGAACAATGAAGCAACGGACTCTCCAGAAAGGATAGAAGAGAGTCCTGAGACGTGCACAAAATCTACATGAGTTCCGGTACATTCCATAGGTCTGCCCCCCTCGTGGGCACGTGTCATTTACCTTTGTAAATGACAAATCAAGATACTAGTTTCATGTAGCGCTGCACTGCTAGAAAATTCTTTACAATAATAAGATGAAAAGAACTGGCACGGCATAGAAGGGAAACAGTGCCCTCTACTGTTATTAAAGTGGTGTAGCCACTGGCCAAAATACCGAATCATTAAACTGCAATATCCCACTTTATGTACAACTAATCAGTGTTCTCTGGTTTATAGACTATGAATGTCTAAATGATATTGTTACCTCTGTCTCTGTTATTACTTTTTCACAAGCTATATTTTGTTAAAGTTATGAAATAGCTACAATTGAGGAAAAAAATCACCTTGAAACTTATATTTGCCTGTTGATATTATTCTAAACAGAAAGAAATGGCTGCGACAACGACATCGTGATTTTTCTTCTATTAAATAATAAATAATTAAAAATAACATACATAATGTACGTATCGTACGCTCAAAGATAGCGGTGGAAGTGCGGTCCGTGGTGTAGGCCTGTCCCACTTCAGCAAGATGGCGGCTACACTGAGGAGGGCACATTCTCATCCAGAACCTTCAAACTACACTTTGAAGAGTACTTCGAAGGGACCTTTCAAAGGGTGCATTTGGCGAATTGGGACACGGCCCTTATGTTTCTATGAGCTCCAGTTTTCTAGCCTGGCTAAGCCAAACTGGAGCTTTTTCTCAGTCTGGCTGCTGTATTAGACTGGGAGGATAAATGGTTTACCCAGGGCCCTTATAGCGAAGGTAGTGTGTGTTTATTAGGGGAGATATGTAGAACAAGCACATGACTGTATTTACCACTCAAGCACATGACTGTATTTACCACTGTATTTACCACTCATATTTACAGATACTGAAGCTGAATCACAATCTAATGATTTCACTGAAAAAGTCTACTGAGATCATGATTTGATTTTTACCATATCACACAGCCCTATTTCTTCTACAGTGAACGTGCAGTGTGGATCCACCCAGATGGTTTGTGCTACACCCTGGTCTGGTCTCTCCCCCTTCATCCACTGATTCAGCAGATTTGAGGAATGTTTCTCAGTCCTTCATGTTAGGTTTTTGTTTCTTTCTTTCGTTCATGTAACCTGCTATGTTAATAAGGATGTTGTATGCCTCTGACTGGTTAATCTGCCTGATGAGCGAATGCACTTGTTAATCACGTCTATAAGAACCAAAGAAGATAAAACATGGTCCCAATCCAGCCAAGTTACCAGACGTCACGTCACACGGAGAGACATTAAAGCTGTTTAAGCTTCATAATAATAATAATGATAACATAACAAACAATAACAAAACAAAGACGAAACAGTAGAAGAAGATGGTGTAGATCATGAGGGGAATGACAGATTGAACAGGTAAGATTTTAGCAGTGATTTGAAGTGCTGCAGTGAGTCTGGGCTGTGGGAGTGATTCTAGAGAGTGGGCGTGGCAAAGGAGGTGATGGGGTGAGTGAGAAGCTGATTAAGAGGTGATAAGGGGAGTGAGGAGGTGATAAGGGGAGTGAGGAGGTGATAAGGGGAATGAGGAGGTGATAAGTGGAGTGAGGAGGTGCTGTGTCCTGATGGTGGAGTGAGGAGGTGCTGTGTCCTGATGGTGGAGTGAGGAGGTGCTGTGTCCTGATGGTGGAGTGAGGGAATGCTGTGTCCTGATAGTGGAATGAGGAGGTGCTCGGTCCTGATGAGGGGAGTGAGGAGGTGCTGTGTCCTGATGGTGGAGTGAGGAGGTGCTGTGTCCTGATGGTGGAGTGAGGGGATGCTGTGTCCTGATAGTGGAATGAGGAGGTGCTGTGTCCTGATGAGGGGAGTGAGGAGGTGCTGTGTTCTGATGGTGGAGTGAGGAGGTGCTGTGTCCTGATGAGACAAATGAGGTGGTGCCATGTTCTGATGGTGGAGTGAGGAGGTGCTGTGTCCTGATGGTGGAATGAGGAGGTGCCGTGTCCTGATGAGGGGATTGAGGAGGTGCTGTGATCGTGGAGTGAGGAGGTAAGCTGTACTGATGGTGGAGTGAGGAGGATGCTGCAGTTCACTAGACAGTGAGGAGGTGCTCGGTTGTGATGAGGGGAGTGAGGAGGTGCTGTGTTCTGATGGTGGAGTGAGGAGGTGCCGTGTCCTGATGGTGGAGTGAGGAGCTGCTCAGTCCTGATGAGGGGAGTGAGGAGGTGCTGTGATCTGATGGTGGAGTAAGGAGGTGCTGTGTCCTGATGGAGTGAGGAGGTGCTGTGATGGTGGAGTGAGGACGTGCCATGTCCTGATGGTGGAGTGAGGAGGTGCTGTGATGGTGGAGAGAGGAGGTGCTGTGTCCTGATAGTGGAGTGAGGAGGTGCCATGTCCTGATGAGGGGATTGAGGAGGTGCTGTGATTGTGGAGTGAGGAGGTATGCTGTCCTGATGGTGGAGTGAGGAGGATGCTGCAGTTCACTAGACAGTGAGGAGGTGCTCGGTTGTGATGAGGGGAGTGAGGAGGTGCTGTGTTCTGATGGTGGAGTGAGGAGGTGCCATGTCCTGAGGGTGGAGTGAGGAGGCTTTGTGTCCTGATAGTGGAGTGATGGGGTGCTCGGTCCTGATGAGGGGAGTGAGGAGGTGCTATGATCTGATGGTGGAGTGAGGAGGTGCTGTGTCCTGATGGAGTGACGAGGTGCTGTGATGGTGGAGTGAGGACGTGCCATGTCCTGATGGTGGAGTGAGGAGGTGCTGTGATGGTGGAGAGAGGAGGTGCTGTGTCCTGATAGTGGAGTGAGGAGGTGCTGTGTCCTGATGGTGGAGTGAGGAGGTGCTGTGTTGAGCCTTTGGAGCTGCAAGTAAAAACAAGTCTCTCCCTGATCATCTCATGTCATGACAGAACCCACCACTTAAAAGCTCTGAGATCAAAACAGAAACAAAGCCAATATACGAACAAACCCAACACCTCTTGCTCCTGCTCCTGCTCCAAACTCTGTCTCTGTATCACGTTCCCTTTTTGTGGCTTTATTTCCATAACTGCAAGGAATCTTTGGACAACACCTATTTTGTGGAAAAGTCCTTCCGCAATCCCAAACCGTTTGTCTGTGAAACCTCAGGGGAGTCGCCAGCAGCTATGTAATCGGAGAAGATTGAGTACACACACACTTAAACTGCAGACAAAAAAATAGGCTGAACTCTTGACCAAAGGTGTCCATTACGAACAGAGACAAAAGTGTAACAGCAATTGACCCTGAAACCACAACAAAACAGTGACATTGCGCCATATTCACTGGTCCTTCACCGTATCAGCCAGGAATACCCGTTTTATTGATGAAAACCATGAAGCCGTCAAAACAGTCTCCATAACTCGCCGGCTGGTTCCAATTAGGGCATAGAATATCAAAGGCTATCACTCCCATTTTACGTGTGCTAGCCCCAGTTTATTTTGATGGAAACATTTGTGGGTGGAGTGCTCACTAATTGGTACGGAAACCTTCCACCTGTGGTAGACCAATGTTTTTCCAAGTCAGAAACGTTGAATATTTGCGTTCTTCTCCTCAGACAGAGGTGTCCAGCTCTGTCCCGAAAACAATACCAGACGAGGAGCTGACGTGGAGATGGTCTGGAACAATAAGGTGGAACGCAGAGAAGATTGCCGTTCACAGTGTGTCATTCACCACAAACTGTTCAGATTTATACATTTCGAGACATATCCCGAGAAAAAAAATGTTATCCGGTCCACATCAGTCACTCCACTCAAAAGTGAGAGTCTTAAAGGTCCAATATTACGCAAAACTGACTCTTGTGAGCTTTAAGCCATGCTCACATGCTGTTACCTCCTCAAAAACATATCTGGATTTGTGTTTTGTTTCATTCACACGTTTGGGTAACACCTTATTATTAGTCTGTCTACATCTCCAAAGCTCAAAATGCGCTGTTTCCACCTTGTGATGTCATGTGGTACCACAGGAAGTGCTTCACTGTGCTTTTAAACTCCATAAACCTCCTTTAGAATCATCTAGATCATTTCAGCGCTGGCAATCTCTACTGAACAAAATGTAAAAAGGAGCTGCTAACCTGAAGACTCCCACTTCATGATCGCCTAAAGATGCTGTCCACACCGAGTCACAGCCATGTCCACACTAGAGTCACCTACGTCCTCCTGAATCTGTCCAAAGACACTGTCCACACTGGAGTCACGCCGACGTCCTCTTAAACCTGCGTCACGCTTCACCTAAAGACGCTGTACACACTGAGTCGAAGCCACGACCTCCTGAACGAGCCTGAAGATGATGTCCACACTGGAGTCGCCTACGTCCTTCTGAACCTGCCTCTAGCTTCACCTAAAGATGCTGTCCACACTGGGTTACAGTCATGTCCTTCTGAACCTGCCTCCAGCTTCACCTAAAGACGCTGTACACACTGAGTCACAGCCACGTCTTCTTGAACCTGCCTCACGCTTCACCTAAAGACGCTGTAATAAGGCTGTGGCTGCACATTCATTTTAGCATTTTTATGAATGGGACGTTTTTCAGCTGGCGTAGCGTGCTTGCGGGGTAGATCTATCAAGACAAGAATTCTTTCCGTTCTGGCCCTCGCGCTGGGATCTCCGTAGCTATATTTAAGTGAGAGTGTGCGTCAGCGTGCACCAGGCCTTCTGCTCTGTGGTTTGTCGGAGCAGAAGGGGACCCATAGGTTAGCGCTGTTCTGTCATTAGCGGCTAACTTTAATCTCTAAATGACAGGGCCAAATCATTAAATATTGCTGCCTTCTCCAAACAGTAAAACATGGAGTCTGAGGGGAGTGCCGCTTTTAATAGGCCTGTGGTGAAGTGACTTATGAAACCGGCTCTGTTAATGTTATTGTTTTAAAAAGTCAAACCAGAAAAAGATGTGTGCACTTGTCCATTTCCGCTCAGTGAGCCTAATGCCAAGAAATACTGTCCATTTAACCTCTTTAAGGTAAATTGTGAGTTTGAATGAACTTGGACTTTGACAGTTTTATTTTTGGCCCAGTCTTATATTTGTGATCTGAACAGAGAGACACAGATGGACATTTAAAGGGGCCTAACATAATATTTCCAATGTAGTAAAGTAATATGTGTTTTCCCCAGTACAGATACACTATAAAAGCAGCTCTTATGGTAAAATGACTCAGCTCTATGCTAACCTTGTGTTGTATGCTAACCTTGCGCCAGTGGGATTATTGTAATGTTCAAGTTTTTATACTATTGTGAATACATTTTTTACAACCCCTGGCTGCTCTGTTCAAAGCAAGTTTATTTGTACAGCACAGTTGGTCCACAAAGTAATTCAAAGTGCTTCACAGAATAAGAAAGACATTAAAATCACAAACAAAACAAAACATAATCATCATTCGTTCATCTTTCACACACATCTTGTGGGGCAGAGCACAGAGTGAATGCTTTTTGACAAAAAAAAAATTAACACTTGGTAAAAGTACCAAAAGTAAGAAACTGTACTCTATGATGTTACGCATTAATTTAGACAAAAAATATTGTTTAATATCGATGCCAATTGGCTCATGTGATTGGCTAAAACTCCACTGAGAGTCAGTCCTCTTCCTGACCCTTTTCCAGTAAATAGTGAAAGGCTCCTATTAACCGTTCATGAATAATTATCATTTATGAATAATTATAATTCAATAATTTAAGACAAAGATACATTTCCCAGCCTTTTTGTGACTTACTTAAGCAGAAACATTTATTATGCACTCAGTATTTAAAGCTAAGCTAAGTTTTATTTCTATTTTTTTATTTTTTTCAGCAGTAGATGACAGATGTCAGACCTGTTCCCCTCCCCCTCACCTGCCTTCTCCCCGTCAGCTGGCCCCTACCTGCCTTTGTTCAGACTCACCTGTGCTGTCTGGTCTGCTGTCAGGCTAAAGCTAGCACACCCTCAGACAGCAGTAATATAGATAGCATCTAGTGGTGAAACGTGAGAGTACAATGGGGCGGTCAGCTGATCTAGTTATAAACAGAAGCTTTAAGTAAGTTACAGAAACCAGTAATGAATTTTGTCAGATTCAATGTAAAAGTGACATTTGAGCTGTTATCTGTTCTTACACAACACTTGAGTAAAAGAGCAGAGCCTTGGCCTGGTGCTGACTCACACCCGTCCCTCATGCTCGTCCCTCACGCTCCTCTCTCACGCTCCTTCCTCACGCTCCCACCTCACGCTCCTACCACACTCTCATCCCTCACATTCCCTCACTCTTGTCCCTCACGATTGTCCCTCATGCTCCTCCCTCACGCTCCTCCCTCACGCTCCTACCTCACTCTCATCACTCACACTTCCTCACTCTTGTCCCTCATGCTCGTCCCTCGCGTTCGTCTCTCATGCTCCTCTCTCACGCTCCTCCCTCACACTCCTACCTCACTCTCATCCCTCATACTGCCTCACTCTTGTGCCTCACAATCCTCTCTCACGCTCCTCTCTCACGCTCCTCCCTCACACTCCTACCTCACTCTCATCCCTCACACTCCCTCACTCTTGTCCCTCACGCTCGTCCTTCGCGCTCCTCTCTCACGCTCCTCCCTCACGCTTCTACCTCACTCTCATCCCTCATACTCCCTCACTCTTGTCTCTCACGCTCGTCCCTCATGCTTCTCTCTCACGCTCCTCTCTCACACTGCTCCCTCACGCTCCTACCTCACTCTCATCCCTCACACTCCCTCACTCTTGTCCCTCACGCTCCTCTCTCACGCTCGTCCCTCACACTCCTACCTCACTCTCATCCCTCACACTCCCTCACTCTTGTCCCTCACGCTCCTCTCTCACGCTCCTCTCTAACACTCCTCCCTCACGCACCTACCTCACTCTCATCCCTCACACTTCCTCACTCTTGTCCCTCACGCTCGTCCCTCACGCTCGTCCCTCACGGTCCTCTCTCACGCTCCTCCGTCACGCTCCTGCCTCACTCTCAACCCTCACACTCCCTCACTCTTGTCCCTCACGCTCGTCCCTCATCCTCCTCTCTCACGCTACTACCTCACTCTCATCCCTCACACTCCCTCACGCTCGTCCCTCACGCTCGTCCCTCACGCTCGTCCATCACGCTCGTCCCTCACGCTCGTCCTCGTCCCTCATGCTCGTCCCTCACGCTCCTCCCTCACGCTCCTCCCTCATGCTCCTAATTCATTCTCATCCCTCACACTCCCTCACTCTTGTCTCTCACACTCCTCCCTCACGCTCCTACCTCATGCTCATCCCTCAAACTCCCTCACTCTTGTCCCTCACGCTCCTCCCTCACGCTCCTACCTCACTCTCATCACTCACACTTCCTCACTCTTGTCCCTCATGCTCGTCCCTCGCGCTCGTCTCTCATGCTCCTCTCTCACGCTCCTCCCTCACACTCCTACCTCACTCTCATCCCTCATACTCCCTCACTCTTGTCTCTCACGCTCGTCCCTCATGCTTCTCTCTCACGCTCCTCTCTCACACTGCTCCCTCACGCTCCTACCTCACTCTCATCCCTCACACTCCCTCACTCTTGTCCCTCACGCTCCTCTCTCACGCTCGTCCCTCACACTCCTACCTCACTCTCATCCCTCACACTCCCTCACTCTTGTCCCTCACGCTCCTCTCTCACGCTCCTCTCTAACACTCCTCCCTCACGCACCTACCTCACTCTCATCCCTCACACTTCCTCACTCTTGTCCCTCACGCTCGTCCCTCACGCTCGTCCCTCACGGTCCTCTCTCACGCTCCTCCGTCACGCTACTACCTCACTCTCATCCCTCACACTCCCTCACGCTCGTCCCTCACGCTCGTCCCTCACGCTCGTCCATCACGCTCGTCCCTCACGCTCGTCCTCGTCCCTCATGCTCGTCCCTCACGCTCGTCCCTCACGCTCCTCTCTCACGCTCCTCCCTCACGCTCCTCCCTCATGCTCCTAATTCATTCTCATCCCTCACACTCCCTCACTCTTGTCTCTCACACTCCTCCCTCACGCTCCTACCTCATGCTCATCCCTCAAACTCCCTCACTCTTGTCCCTCACGCTCGTCCCTTACGCTCGTCCCTCACGCTCGTCCCTCATGCTCCTCTCGCACGCTCCTCCCTCACTCTCATCCCTCACACTCCCTCACGCTCGTCCCTCACGCTCGTCCCTTACGCTCGTCCCTCATGCTCCTCTCTCACGCTCCTCCCTCACGCTCCTCCCTCACGCTCCTACCTCATTCTCATCCCTCACACTCCCTCACTCTTGTCTCTCACACTCCACCCTCACGCTCCTACCTCATGCTCATCCCTCAAACTCCCTCACTCTTGTCCCTCACGCTCGTCCCTTACGCTCCTCCCTCACGCTCGTCCCTCATGCTCCTCTCTCACGCTCCTCCCTCATGCTCCTCCCTCACTCTCATCCCTCACACTTCCTCACGCTCGTCCCTCACGCTCGTCCCTCACGCTCGTCCCTTACGCTCGTCCCTCATGCTCCTCTCTCACGCTCCTCCCTCACGCTCCTCCCTCACGCTCCTCCCTCACGCTCCTACCTCACTCTCATCTCTCACACTCCCTCACTCTTGTCCCTCACGCTCGTCCCTCACCCTCCTCTCTCACGCTCCTCCCTCACGCTCCTATCTCACTCTCATCCCTCACACTCCCTCACTCTTGTCCCTCACGTTCGTCCCTCACGCTCCTCTCTCACGCTCCTCTCTCACACTCCTACCTCATGCTTCTAACTCACTCTCATCCCTCACACTCCCTCACTATTGTCCGTCACGCTCGTCCCTCACGCTCCTCTCTGACGCTCCTACCTCACTCTCATCCCTCACACTCCCTCACCCTTGTCCCTCACGCTCGTACCTCACCCTCCTCTCTCACGCTCCTCCCTCACGCTCCTCCCTCACTCTCATCCCTCACACTCCCTCACGCTCGTCCCTCACGCTCGTCCCTCACGCTCGTCCCTCACGCTCGTCCCTCACGCTCGTCCCTCACGCTCCTCTCTCACGCTCCTCCCTCACACTCCCTCACTCTTGTCCCTCACGCTCGTCCCTCACCCTCCTCTCTCACGCTCCTCCCTCATGCTCCTATCTCACTCTCATCCCTCACACTCCCTCACGCTCGTCCCTCACGCTCCTCCCTCGTGCTCCTCTCTCACGCTCCTCCCTCACGCTCCTCCCTCACGCTCGTCCTCGTCCCTCACGCTCGTCCCTCACGCTCGTCCCTCACGCTCGTCCCTCACGCTCGTCCCTCACGCTCGTCTCTCACGCTCCTCTCTCACGCTCCTCCCTCACGCTCCTACTTCACGCTTCTAACTCACTCTCATCCCTCACACTCCCTCACTCTTGTCCCTCACGCTCGTCCCTCACGCTCCTCTCTCACGCTCGTCCCTCACACTCCTACCTCGCTCTCATCCCTCACACTCCCTCACTCTTATCCCTCACGCTCCTCTCTCACGCTCCTCTCTAACACTCCTCCCTCACGCTCCTACCTCACTCTCATCCCTCACACTTCCTCACTCTTGTCCCTCACGCTCGTCCCTCACGGTCCTCTCTCACGCTCCTCCGTCACGCTCCTGCCTCACTCTCATCCCTCACACTCCCTCACTCTTGTCTCTCACGCTCCTCTCTCACGCTACTCCGTCACGCTCCTGCCTCAATCTCATCCCTCACACTCCCTCACTCTTGTCCCTCATGCTCCTCTCTCACGCTCCTACCTCACACTCCTCCCTCACGCTCCTACCTCATTCTCATCCCTCACTCTTGTCTCTCACACTCCTCCCTCACGCTCCTACCTCATGCTCATCCCTCAAACTCCCTCACTCTTGTCCCTCACGCTCGTCCCTTACGCTCGTCCCTCACGCTCGTCCCTCATGCTCCTCTCTCACGCTCCTCCCTCACACTCCTCCCTCACTCTCATCCCTCACACTCCCTCACGCTCATCCCTCACGCTCGTCCCTTACGCTCGTCCCTCATGCTCCTCCCTCACGCTCCTCCTTCACGCTCCTCCCTCACTCTCATCCCTCACACTCCCTCACTCTTGTCCCTCACGCTCGTCCCTCACCCTCCTCTCTCACGCTCCTCCCTCATGCTCCTACCTCACTCTCATCCCTCACACTCCCTCACGCTCGTCCCTCACGCTCGTCCCTCACGCTCGTCCCTCACACTCCTCTCTCATGCTCCTCCCTCACGCTCCTACCTCACTCTCATCCCTCACACTCCCTCATTCTCGTCCCTCACGCTCCTCTCTCACGCTCCTCCCTCACGCTCCTACCTCACGCTCCTACCTCACGCTTCTAACTCACTCTCATCCCTCACACTCCCTAACTCTTGTCCTTCACGCTCGTCCCTCACGCTCGTCTCTCACGCTCGTCCCTCATGCTCCTCTCTCACGCTCCTCCCTCACGCTCCTACTTCACGCTCCTACCTCATGCTTCTAACTCACTCTCATCCCTCACACGCCCTCACTCTTGTCCCTCACTCTTGTCCCTCACGCTCGTCCCTCACGCTCGTCCCTCACGCTCGTCCCTCACGCTCCTACCTCACTCTCATCCTTCACACATCCTCACTCTTGTCCCTCACGCTCGTCCCTCACGCTCGTCTCTCATGCTCCTCTCTCACGCTACTCCCTCACGCTCCTACCTCATACTTCTAACTCTCTCATCCCTCACACTCCCTCACTCTTGTCCCTCACGCTCCTACCTCACACCCCTACCTCACGCTCCTACCTCACTCTCATCCCTCACATTTCCTCACTCTTGTCCCTCGCACTCGTCCCTCACGCTCGTCTCTCATGCTCCTCTCTCATGCTCCTCGCTCACGCTCCTACCTCACTCTCATCCCTCACACTCCCTCACTCTTGTCCCTCACGCTCATCCCTCATGCTCCTCTCTCACGCTCCTCTCTCACGCTCCTCTGTCATGCTCCTACCTCACTCTCATCCCTCACACTCCCTCACTCCTGTCCCTCACGCTCCTCTCTCACACTCCTCTCTCACGCTCCTTTCTCACGCTCCTTTCTCACGCTCCTCTCTCACATTCCTCCCTCACGCTCCTACCTCACTCTCATCCCTCACACTCCCTCACTCTTGTCTCTCACGCTCCTCCCTCACGCTCCTACCTCACACTCATCCCTCACACTCCCTCACTCTTGTCCCTCACACTCGTCCCTTACGCTCCTCTCTCACACTCCTCCCTCACGCTCCTACCTCACTCTCATCCCTCACACTCCCTCACTCTTGTCTCTCACGCTCCTCCCTCACGCTCCTACCTCACACTCATCCCTCACACTCCCTCACTCTTGTCCCTCATGCTCGTCCCTTACGCTTGTCCCTCATGCTCCTCTCTTACGCTCCTCCCTCACGCTCCTACCTCACTCTCATCCCTCACACTCCCTCACTCTTGTCCCTCACGCTCGTCCCTCACCCTCCTCTCTCACGCTCCTCCTTCACGCTCCTACCTCATTCTCATCCCTCACACTCCCCCACGCTCGTCCCTCATGCTCGTCCCTTACGCTCGTCCCTCATGCTCCTCTCTCACGCTCCTCCCTCATGATCGTACCTCACTCTCATCCCTCACACTCCCTCACTCTCATCCCTCACACTCCCTCACTTTTGTCCCTCACGCTACTCTATCACGCTCCTCTCTCACGCTCCTCCCTCATGCTCCTACCTCACTCTCATCCCTCACACTCCCTCACGCTCCTCTCTCACGCTCCTTTTTCACGCTCCTCTCTCACACTCCTCCCTCACGCTCCTACCTCACTCTCATCCCTCACACTCCCTCACTCTTGTCTCTCACACTCCTCCCTCACGCTCCTACCTCACACTCATCCCTCACACTCCCTCACTCTTGTCCGTCACGCTCGTCCCTTACGCTCCTCTCTCACGCTCCTCTCTCACGCTCCTCCCTCACGCTCCTACCTCACTGTCATCCCTCACACTCCCTCACTCTTGTCCCTCATGCTCGTTCCTTACGCTTGTCCCTCATGCTCCTCTCTCACGCTCCTCCCTCACGCTCCTACCTCACTCTCATCCCTCACACTCCCTCACTCTTGTCCCTCACGCTCGTCCCTCACCCTCCTCTCTCACGCTCCTCCCTCATGCTCCTACCTCACTCTCATCCCTCACACTCCCCCACGCTTGTCCCTCATGCTCGTCCCTCACGCTCGTCCCTCACGCTCGTCCCTCACCCTCCTCTCTCACGCTCCTCGCTTACGCTCCTCCCTCACTCTCATCCTTCACACTCCCTCACGCTCGTCCCTCACACTCGTCCTCGTCCCTCACGCTCCTCCCTCACGCTCCTACCTCACTCTCATCCCTCACAGTCCCTCACTCTTCTCCCTCACGCTCCTTTCTCACACTCCTCCCTCACGCTCCTACCTCACTCTCATCCCTCACACTCCCTCACTCTTAACCCTCACGCTCCTCTCTCACGCTCCTCCCTCATGCTCCTCCCTCATGATCGTACCTCACTCTCATCCCTCACACTCCCTCACTCTTGTCCCTCACACTCCTTCACTCTTGTTCCTCACGCTGCTCTCTCACGCTCCTCTCTCACGCTCCTCCCTCATGCTCCTACCTCACTCTCATCCCTCATGCTCCCTCACTCTCATCCTTCACGCTCGTCCCTCACGCTCGTCCCTCACGCTCCTCTCTCACGCTCCTCCCTCACGCTCCTACCTCACTCTCATCCCTCACACTACCTCACTCTCGTCCTTCGCGCTTGTCCCTGTCATGATCCGCACTGTCCGCTCTTGGTTTTACTCCTGTCCTGCTCTTTCCCTCCCTCACCTGCCAGATCTGGGCTGGGCTCCTGGCTCCTCCTGCGCGCACCTGCAGCCCATCCGCGCAATCAACACACCTGCTGTGGATAAAAGGAGCTGGGAGAAGAGACTCAGCGCGAGATCATTGTCGTGTCACTTCTTCCCTGCCCGCGTTCCTGTCGTCCCTGTGTTCTTGTCGTGCTCCGGTCCTGGATGTCTCCTGCCTGCTCTGCCCTACACCCGTCTGGTCTGCCTGTCGTCCTGTGGTCCCTTCATGTCCCCGGTCCCTGTGTTTCCTGTGTTCCTGCTCACCTGCTCACCTCCGGATCACCCACTGTTTGTACCTTGTCCTTTTTGTACAATAAATCCTGTAAATATTCCCTCATGCTCCTCTTTCATGCTCCTCTCTCAAGCTCCTACCTCACTCTCATCCCTCACACTCCCTCACTCTTGTCCCTCACGCTCGTCCCTCACGCTCCTCTCTCACGCTCCT
Organism: Periophthalmus magnuspinnatus; assembly: GCF_009829125.3. Taxonomy (NCBI): domain Eukaryota; kingdom Metazoa; phylum Chordata; class Actinopteri; order Gobiiformes; family Gobiidae; genus Periophthalmus; species Periophthalmus magnuspinnatus. The sequence goes on along the minus strand of NC_047142.1, from coordinate 28,341,563 downwards.
CCATCATGCTCCTACCTCACTCTCATCCCTCACACTCCCTCACTCTTGTCCCTCACGCTCCTCTCTCATGCTCCTCTCTCATGCTCCTCCCTCATGCTCCTACCTCACTCTCATCCCTCACACTCCCTCACTCTTGTCCCTCACGCTCATCCCTCACCCTCCTCCCTCACGCTCCTACCTCACCCTCCTCCCTCACGCTCCTACCTCACTCTCATCCCTCATGCTCCTACCTCACTCTCATCCCTCACGCTCCTACCTCACTCTCATCCTTCACAGTCCCTCACTCTTGTCCCTCACGCTCCTTTCTCACACTCCTCCCTCACGCTCCTACCTCACTCTCATCCCTCACACTCCCTCACTCTTAACCCTCACGCTCGTCCCTCACGCTCCTCTCTCACGCTCATCCCTCATGCTCCCTCACGCTCGTCCCTCACGCTCGTCCCTCACGCTCGTCCCTCACGCTCGTCCCTCACGCTCGTCCCTCACGCTCGTCCCTCAAGCTCGTCCCTCACTCTCGTCCCTCAAGCTCGTCCCTCACTCTCGTCCCTCAAGCTCGTCCCTCACTCTCGTCCCTCAAGCTCGTCCCTCACTCTCGTCCCTCACTCTCGTCCCTCACTCTCGTCCCTCACTCTCGTCCCTCACTCTCGTCCCTCAAGCTCGTCCCTCACTCTCGTCCCTCAAGCTCGTCCCTCACTCTCGTCCCTCACTCTCGTCCCTCAAGCTCGTCCCTCACTCTCATCCCTCAAGCTCGTCCCTCACTCTCATCCCTCAAGCTCGTCCCTCACTCTCATCCCTCAAGCTCGTCCCTCACTCTCATCCCTCAAGCTCGTCCCTCACTCTCATCCCTCACGCTCGTCTCTCACTCTCCTGCCTCACACTTGTCCTTCTGTCGGTCCTCATGCTCCTCCCTCAAACTTATCCGTCACTCTCGTCCCTCACTCTCCTGCCTCACACTTGTCCCTCACTCTCTTCGCTCATGCTCTTCCCTCACTCTTGTTGTTCTCTCTCATCCCTCACACTCCTCCCTCACTCTCGTCAATCACTCTCCTGCCTCACACTCGTCCCTCACACTCAGGGCCGGCACTACCCTTAAGGGGGCCCTAAACTGAATTTGCCCTCTGGGGCCCTCGCCACTTCACGGTCACATATTCATATTTGACACATCAATACATTATCACAACCAGTTGTTAAAGGGCTGATAATTCTAGAGCAGGAGTCGACAACCCGCGGCTCCGGAGCTGCATGCAGCTCTTTCATCCTTATACTGTGGCCCTGCGTGGCTTGGGAAAATACATTTTAAGTTGAAGTGTGTTTTATTTGTGTTAGTTCTTTTTTTATTGTAGTTTAAATTGGAAGATTATTGTGATCTTGAAATATTAAAATAAAATTATATTTTTGTATTTTTCGTTGATTAAAATAACACTCACTGAAAAATGTTAAAAACATCGCTCACACCTCATAGACGACAGCTTACACTGCTGCATAAAGACACAGCCCCGATTTTCAGATGCTGTGCAGAGGTTCAGGAGCAGGAGGATCTTCCCCGACGTAACTTTCGCCCATCCCTCATGACACACTAATAAGCTTGTCCGTAGATATATAATGAAAATCCGGAGAGGAATTTAGTAGTAATTTAATATAATGGCGAGTATATTACATCTGTGCTAGATCTGCTCTTCTCTTCCACAATGACGTATCACGTATGATGTTTCACACACGTTGCCCAAAAGTAGAGCCACAAGAGAGTGAAAATGAGCAAAAACAAAAGTCTTTGGAGAAGTTGTTTGCAGAGGGTAAAAGGACAAAAAAGGAGCCTATGACCTCCTAGAAAAAGAAAGCAAAATTTATACCAGGTGTCCTACTTAAAATATGGGTTTGTTACTACAGGTGACTCTCACGCGCAGAGTCCGCTCTGCGTAATATGCGAGAAAAGCGAAAGAGACCTTCAAAACTGCACATGGAGACTAAATACCCTGGACTAAAAGATAAGCCTTTAGAGTTTTTAGAAAGAAATTGCAGAGCAGACTGGACATAAGAAACACAATGTGGGTGTTACTGTCTCCCATCACTCCTCGATGGGACCACCTCATCGCAAAGAAACAAGCTCAGGGCTCCCACTAATTCAGCAGTATAGTGAGTTGTATTTTTTATGCACTTAACTTATTTTTGCCATATTTATCTGCCATGTGTAGAAGGCCAATCTGTGAATATAAAACCTACATTATTCCGGTCCATGGTGCAAAAAAGGTTTGTGACCCCTGTCATAAGCACAGTATAGTAGGTAAAAAACCCAAAACAATATATACAGTGTTATCTTCATTTTAGATGTCAAAAAATATTTGCGGCTCCCGGTTTGTTTTTTTGTGGAAACCAGGTCCAAATGGCTCTTTGGGTGTAGGTTGTCGACTCCTGTTCTAGAGGCTCACAACAGCAAGTATAATAGTATAAAAACATGTAAGGAAGGGGGTTCTGCCAAAGAAATGTAAAAATTCTGGTGCATGTTAATGTGTTCCAATGTGCTTACATTTATCAATTCTCTATGTGATAAAATGCAGAACTGGATACTGCAGCCAAATGATGTACTTAAGCAAGGGTACACTTACTTCAAAATCATATCACTAAAGAAGTACGAAGTAGTGCTCCAAGTTAAGAGTTGCATAAGAGAAACAGCCTGGACATAACATCAGATTTAAAAATCATCAGATCATTTGGAAGGACTGAACATTAAATAAGAGAGGATTTTAAGATCACATTACTTCTATGTTTATTGGCAGGCTTTGGATGCTGTGATTTCACCTAAATGTGCATATAAATGAGTAGGGATGCACAGATACCGATACCAGTATCGGGTGCCAGTACTTGTACTCATCAAGAGCCAATACCACTGTAACTGTGCTGCCTTTTGTTGAGGTGACCATAAAGTTGCACATTAACTGTTCTGCACATTGAGTGCAGCTGTAATAATATGTGATTGTCACATGAAATATACAATATACGGTTTTTATAGTTCACAGAGAATATTAGCGCAGTGTTTGTGTTTACAATAGTAGCATGCTAACATTGCTAAGTAGCGCTGGCGATTATTTGCTTGTGCTGCAGTGTAACTTATTATAATTGACAAACAATTTAGCGACTGAATGGAGCAGGTTTAGAGCTTTTAAAATAGGTATACACAGGGGTGCCCAAACTCTTTTCACCGAGGGCCATATCTTGAAAAATATTCGACACAGAGGGCCGCAGACCAGTGGTCAATACAGTGGATAATTCAGATGAGTGCATTTAATATACTTAAATACTTATATACTTGTACTCGTTTTGCAAGTGGTATCGGTACATCCTTACATGAGCATTCACAGCACATTCAGGAGTTGTTCACAGGTCATTCTTTCGTCCAGCAGATGTAACAGAGGTTTCTGCCATAATCAACGTTGTTAATCTGACAACAGGAGCAGTAACCTGCCTTAGCCTACACCCGCATCATTCACAGTTTAGATCTCAAAAGATCAGCCACAACCAAAAACAGCCAGTGTTATAAACTGACTCACCTGCTGTTGCTCTGATCTATGTCCTGTCTACACAATTATGCACGTCCAGTTTCACTGTTTTATCTGCAGGTCCATTTGTGTAAAGTGGTTACATATTTTGAATCTGCTCCCTCTTTCTCCTAAACAATCTTCCTCTGGGGCAATGTATGAAAAATACATTGTTCCTTACTTTAGATAAACTTAATTTCACTAACATTTAGTCTTTTAATTTGTAAAACACCCATTCAAATGTACCTCTGCTGCCTCAGTACACCCAGAGCACACTCTGGGAGAAGGGGTCCTTCGGTGTAAATGTACTTATGCACACCAATGCCTGACTCAAAAATTTAGGCAGACACTGGAAATAAAACACATCTAATTGTTTTAGTTGGATATTTAGATTAGTATAAACACCCGAGCACCATTTAGTTTTCAGAAAAAAAACTTTCCAATCATTATTTTGGGGGGCTCTTGGGGGCCCTCTGGTGGCCTCGGGGACCTAAGCAGCTGCTTAGTCTGCTTATAGGCTGGGCCGGCTCTGCTAATACTCAACCCTAACTCTCGTCCCTCACTCTCGTCTCTCACACTCATCCTTGTCAAGTTTCTCTGTGTGATTGACAGCTCTGTACCATTCTCTCTGGTTCATTTGTTAGCTTGCGGCTGTTTTCCATAGAGATGTGGCTCTGAAATTTTGCATTATTTGTCCCCTACTCCCTCATTCTCGAAGCAGCGAGAGCCGTGAGGAGGCAATTCTCAAAGCGCAAATACAGACGCCAGTGACAAAACATGATTTGGAGCCGAGACCACGTAACCAGTCCTCATTACATCAGGTCTTCCCGATTACAACGCCAGCGGATACGCCACAGGTTTGCGCCAGTGCTCAATTAGTCCTGACATTCTGAAAACCCTCTGCATCATATCTGTTATTTTGTATGTGTTGATGATAATATTATCTATCATGCTTATACTCCCTGTTAACCTTCACATCATTGTGGCTTAATATGCCCCTGGAGCTGTGTTGTAAACCGTCTTGTACAGGTGTTATGTAAAGTTATTCAGTCACTTCGCTGAGTCGTACATTGTAATCCTCATTTGGTTTTATAGTCTCACACCTGTTCTTGAGGTTCTGCTGTGCGTCTACAGGGAGCTAATAACTCTTGATTATTATGTGAATTCACGGGACCTGTCTGTTTTTTTTTTTTGTTTTTTTTTTAATGACAGACTGAGGCAGGGAGCATTAAACGGGAGGAGGGCACTTGCCTTGTGCCTGGTTTTATTATTGCCCTCATCTGTCAGTTCACACAATCCTCTCCTTTAACAGCTCAGTGCATTGGGAGAGCTGCTCATCAGGATGTCCAAGTTGAAACGCAGCCAACGTCTTAATATTCATACGCCACTGTGTTTCCCATAAGCTGATGGCAACATTTAGGAGAAGTGACACATTTTTGTTCACGTCAAAGGTTTTTCTGTTTTGGGTTTTTTTTTAATTGGCTTTGTCAGAACTTTAGGCTGACATTAACTTATGAACATATTTTGACTTTTTTTTTACTGTATTTAAAAACATGATAAAATAAAATATTTCTCTCCATAATCCTGCAGTTATGGCTGCATGCCCCAGCCTTCTCCACCACAGGAAAATTTGTCTGGCCAGCCTCACTTTTACCACACTTTTGTTTGTTTGTTTGTTTATTTATTTATTTTAATAAAATGAAGCACTTCGTTTTTTTCACATTTTTAAGACAGTAAAATAAGTAAGTAAATAATCTTTCAATTTGCATCTAAAATTCTTAATATTATTATTTTTTTCCCTTGTTTTTTGTTTTTTGTTTTTTTTTGTTTTTTTTGCTTTTAAAGGTTTTAAGAATGCTACTACTTCAGAGAGGGGTTACATGAAGAGTTTGTGGGAAAAATGGTTACTTCGAAACCCTCAGTCCAAGCTTACAGCTAAGCACCTAGTAGCTCAGCGTTCCTACATCCACAAATGGCAACTGCTATCACAACTTGAGATTGACGAAGTACAACATAAAATATGCTACAGCAAGGGGGAGCAAAGACGCCAGGTCAGAGGGGAGTTAACATTAACTCCCCAACCGGAGATTGGGTATGAAGCCACCAATAAGTATCACAAATGAATACAAGGCAACCCCGACGCCACTTGCAGATGCTCATACCTGAAGCACTGGAAACTGCCAAACAAAGGCTCCAAGCCTTGGCCAGCCGCCTAAAGAGTTACACACGAGATAATGAAGCCAGACGAATAAACCACCTGTTCGCAACACAACCGGCAAAAGTGTATGCTCAATGGCAGGGTAATAACACCAGAGCAGACCCACCAAGGCTGGAAACCAAACAGTACTGGAAAGGTACATGGGAGAAGGAGGCATTACATAACAGCAATGCACAGTGGCTGGTGGCTCTCAGAGAAGTTACCATCTAGTTACCATCACAAAGGCAAACATCCAAGAAAGAGTCTCAGGTATGAAAACCTGGACTGCACCAGGCCTTGACATGAACCACGTCTACTGGCTAAAGAAGCTCACTGCTCTCCATGAGAATCTGGCAGCACAAATGAACCAGCTGCTAATGGATGGGACTCACCCTGAATGCCTAGCCGAAGGGTGTACAATCCTGATCCAGAAGGATCCCTCAAAGGGTACAGCGTCATCCCACTATCGGCCAATATCCTGTCTCTCCACAGCATGGAAGCTCATGTTAGGCATCATCGCGGCTAAGATAAGTGGAATATTGATCAATACGTGAGCACAGCGCAGAAGGGCATAGGCAAAGATACCAGGGGAGCCAAACACCAGCTCCTGGTAGACCGAACAGTCGCCCAAGACTGCAGAATACGCAAGCCCAACTTGTGCACTGCCTGGATTGATTACAAGAAAGTCTATGACACAATGCCACACACATGGATCACTGAATGCTGTACAACATCAACAGGACTCTAAGACCCTTCATTGCAAACTCCATGAGGTTCTGGAAAACCACCCTTGAGGCCAATGGCAAGCCACTTGCACAAGTGACTGTCAAATGGGGCATATACCAAGGAGACACACTGTCTGAACCCCCTCAGCAACCCCCAAATGATCAAAAACATTGGCTATGGATACCGACTCAGGAATGGGGCCACCATCAGTCACCTCCTCTACATGGATGACATCAAGCTGTATATCATTCGGGCTTGAGAAATGTAGCCGGATGGTGACAAAAAGAGGGAAGGTAGTCCACACAGAAGGGGTCTCCCTCACAGAAGGGACAATAGCAGACATTGAGGACAGTTACATGTACCTTGGTATTTCGCAAGCAAATGGCAACCTTGAAGAGGAAATAAGGAAAGTAGCCATGGCCTAATACCTCAGACGAGTAAGGCAAATTCTAAGGAGTCAGCTCAATGGCAAGAACAAGACGCAGGCAAGATACAGCTATGCCCTGCCAGTTATCCAATACCCAGCAGGAATTATAAGCTGGCCAAAGGAGGAGACACAGACTACAGATGTTAAGACCCAAAAGCTCCTGACCATGCACGGTGGTTCCATCCCAAATCCAACACCCTGAGACTTTACGTGACCCGTAAGGAAGGAGGCCAAGGACTAGAGTGTGAGCCACAGTCCAGGATGAAACATCCAAGATCCATAAGCACATCAAGGACAAGGCCCCAACAGATGATGTGCTCAGGGAATGTCTCAGACAGTGGAGGGGTGCTGGAGGAAGCATCATGGGAGGACAAGGCACTGCACAGGATGTACCACCGAAACATAATTGAAGTGGCTGATATCAAGAAATCCTACCAATGGCTGGAGAAAGCTGGACTGAAGGACAGCACAGAGGCACTTCATCCTGACTGCACAGGAGCAGGCCTTGAGCACTAGAGCGATAGAGGCCCAGATCTACCACACCAGACAAGACCCAAGGTGTAGGTTGTGCAAAGAGGCCCCTGAGACAATCCAGCACATAACTGCAGGGTGTAAGATGCTGGCAGGGAAAGCATACATGGAGCGGCATAACTATGTGGCAGGCATAGTGTACAGAAACATCTGGGCAGAGCACGGACTGGAAACCCCAAAATCAAGGTGGGAAACACCTCCAAAGGTAGTGGAGAATGATCGAGCCAAGATCATGTGGGACTTCCAGATACAGACTAACAGAATGGTGATGGCAAACCAACCGGACATTGTGGTGATGGATAAACAATAGAGCAAAGGCGTTGTGGTGGACATCGCAGTACCAAGTGATGGGAACATCAGGAAAAAGGAACATGAGAAACTAGAGAAATACCAGGGGCTCAAAGAAGAGCTGGAGAAGGCCTGGAAGGTGAAGGTATCAGTGATGCCCATGGTCATCGGAGCACTTGGGACAGTGACCCCCAAACTAGAAGAGTGGCTACAGCAGATCCCAGGAATAACATCAGACATCCAGAAAAGTGCAGTACTTGGAACAGCAAAGCCTCTAGTAGAAGTCCCGAGCGTGAAAAAGAGGGGATGAGACCACCCGTGGAGGGTTTCATCTTTTTGAAGTATATGTATATATATTTGTTCATTTGTTGTACCTGCTCTCTGTAAAGCAGGGCCCTCATCCCAGGCCTGCCCACAGACCAGCCCCTCCCTTTGCTACATCTACTCCCTCTAAAGACTCCTCACTCTCCTTTTCCTCCCCACCTTCACCCATGGCCCTTCACAACCATCTAGAAAGCCAACTATGCTGTACTCTTCCCCGTACCCACCTATCCTCCCTCGTCTTTCACCTGAACTGCCTCCTGCTCCACCTCCTCGACCCACACCTGATACGTCACCGAAACTCCCCCCCCCCTGCTTTCCCCCAGACCTGTTATCACCAAGAGCTAGGACACACAGGGCCTCTGCTGTCTTAGGACATACAGTCATGATAGAGATAATATTAGAGCTATATCTACAGTTACACCACGTAGACTGATTAACAGAAGGACAATAAGACTGTCCAATCCGAGAAATTTAGTTCACATTCCCTGTAAGAAGATAACATCCAGCCCTACTGAAACTAATCTGAAACGTGCTGTGCTCAATGTCAGATCATTTTGTAACAAGTCATTTTTAATTAATGATTTTATTTCTTCTTTTAGTCTTGATTTTATGTTTTTAACCGAAACATGGCTCATCAAAAACACAGGTAATGTAATTCAAGTGGAATCAATTCCACCCAACTTCAAATTTGAATCTGAAACACGAGTAAACAAAAAGGGTGGAGGTGTGTGTGCATTTTTTTAGAGATAATTTGGTCACTCACAGGTTGTCATTCGGGATGTTTTCATCTTTTGAGTATGTTTCTTTTAAAATGGAGCTAAAACAGTCCCCCTCCATACTCTAGTTAGTCATATACAAACCTACCCAACACTAAGTTTTATTGATGATTTTATTGTGATACTTTCTGTTGTATGCACGGACTTTGATGGTTTAGTCATTACAGGTGATCTACATGTGGATAATGTGTTTGACAGAAACGCTAAAGAGCTCAGTTCTGTCCTTGAAACCTTTGGTATGACTCAGCACGTCAGCAAGCCCACCCACAACAGAGGGCACACTCTCACACGAGCTCATTGCAAAAGGAGTAAATATTTTAAATGTCAGTGTGGTGGATGTTGCTCTGTCTGAACATTCCTTTGTCTTTTTTGGCCTGTCTGTTATTCCCAAACCAGCGGCTGGTCCTGCAGTTGTTCGAAGGAGACACATAAATGATAAATGATAACAAGGGTGCACTGTTCATGGAAATGATACACTTTGAAAATGCCTCATGTTCTAATGTTGATGATTTGTTGAACTCTGAGTGTTTTGAATGTTCTGGACACCATTGCCCTGATAAAGGTTACAATGGTTAATGATAAGCAGAAAGCACCATGGAGGAATGATGACTCAGTCAGGTCACAAAAAGCGGAGTGCCAGAGGGCCAAGTGGAAGAGGCACAAGTCAAAACTCCTGGTTCATTATAAGATTTACAGAGAAAAGATGCACATGTACACTTTATGTAGAATAAGGGAGAGGTATTTTTCTGACATTATTGGAAGTTGTAGTAAAAACTCATGCCTGTTGCAACAGTTAACAGATTAACAAACCCTCTGGCTCTGCTGGAGGGGAGGGAACTAATTTCCACATCTAAGTGCAAAGACTTTGCAGTTTTCTGTAATGACAAGGCCCAGGGAATTAAAAATGACATCAATTCCACAGTGCAAATAACAACTCTGCACCCACTTAGACACCTAGAGCTGACTCACTTTGCACCTGTAACTGACAAAGCTGTACTTTGTTGAAATTGGAAAATGTGGAAAATGTGTCTCAGATAAAATGTCCCTGACCTGTGGGGTGCCCCAGGGGCCAATCGTAGGTCCCCTGTTGTTCAATCTCTAGTTAATACACAGCAATAATGTGTCCTACCACAACTATGCAGATGATACTCAGATCTATGTCTCACTGGCAGCAGGTGAATATGGACCAGTGGATTCACTCTGCCACTGCATCCAACAGATCAGTGTGTGGATGCAAAACAACTTTCTCCAGCTGAACTCAGACAAGACTGAACTCATCATCTTTGGCCCACAGAAACACAGAGAAAGTGTTAGCAGACACCTTCGGTGACCAGTCTCTTGCTCTCTAAAACCTTCAAATCAGGCTAGAAATCTAGGAGTAATAATGGACTCAGACTTGAACTTTAACAGTCACATCAAATCAGTAACATCTGTAGCTTTTTACCACCAAAAAAACATTGCAAAAGTCAAAGTTATACTGTCAAAGCCAGACTTGGAGAGACTTATCCATGCATTTGTCTCCAGTAGGTTAGACTACTGTAACGGCCTGCCCACTGGCCTCTCCAAACGAGCATTAAGACAGCTGCAGTATTTCCAGAATGCTGCTCGGTTCCTGACTAGAACCAGGAAGTACTTCACACAGGTGTCCTGTGCTCAGGTCTCTGCATTGGCTTCCTGTGGCTCAGAGAAGAGACTTTAAAGCAGCTTTGCTTTTGTACAAGTCTCTCCCTGGCCTAGCATCAAAGTACATCTCCGACATGTTAGTGCCATATGAACCATCTTGCACTCTGAGGATTTCAGGGACAGGCCTCTTGCTGATGCCCAGAGTCAGGACTAAACATGGGGAATCTGCATTTCAGTTTTACACAACTACAACCTGGAACAGTCTTCTTGAAGATGTGAGACCTGCCTTTACTTTTTTGAATGTTTAAATCCAGTATACAGTTCTGTTTAGCTGTGCATATGACTGAAAGGTTTTTATTCTGTACTCTTCTGCTTTAATGTTAATTTTATGATTATTTATTTGTTTAGATTTTTGTGATTTTAATGTCTTTCTTATTCTTTAAAGCACTTTGAATTACTTTGTGTATGAATTTTGCTATACAAATAAACTTGCCTTGCCTTGCTTTGCCTTACGCTGCAGCTTACAGGCTGACAGGACCACGCCACAAAGTTGGGAGGGAGAGGGGGGCGTGGGTTTCCCTGGCCCACCCGCAAAGAGAACGCAGCTATTTCCTCTCCATAAATCAGACTGGACACGCTCTGTCTGAGGGCGCTCAACAGGAACACTGCATGTTCACATTTTACATTGAAAATTATCTTTTGGGGCTTTTGTTTTCACATACAGGCCGATCACAGTGAGCACGTGGTTATGGTTATGGCACTTTCATTCTTCACCTGTGGAGTGATTAATGATCCTGATTTGATTATTAGGAATTTCTGCTCTTCATTATGGCAAATGCAGTGAGTTCTGATCTCAATGCTGTAAAATCAGACCAGAAAACGCACAAGTTTTGTGTTGAGGCCACATCACGAACGGTTTATAAAGATAACTGCATGAAGACAGGGCTCATTTGGTAGAGCGTTTGTTCACTTATTTGGAGGTTTGCAGTTCAAATCCCTCTCTCGACATAAACATCATTGGTTGAGTGGTCTGATCCACAGGTTGGTGGTGTGATTTCAGCTGTCACAGAATGAATGCTGTTGTTTTTTGTCCTTGGGCAAGACATTTAACTCACCTCGCCCCCAGTGTCTGTGTACACTGGTGTATGAATGTTAGTGTGATTCATGCTTTGAGAGACTTGAAGTGCTTTATAAAAATCTGAACATTTACGATTTACAGAATTGCTTATGGCACTATGTTGTATTTTTTCCTCAGTAGCACACAGTCAGCTTAAACTATGGTTTTATCAGACCCAGTTTAGCCAGTCGAGCATCTTGTTTTGAAAAATCCCATCTATTGGCCCACTGCTGGTGCGTTACTAACTGGGCCGTGGTTATCCCAGGTTATTAATAATCTTTCAGTCTATGGTCTGTGCCTTGACAGGTCCATGAGCCGTCCCCCAACACAAGCACACAAAATATAAGCAAGGTTTTCTTTGTAAGCAGATTCCCCTCAGAGGCCGAGGTTCATGCTCGCACACAGACGAGACACTAGAGCGCTGGATTCAAACACAGATACAAACACAGCACCATGTCAATGAAACCCAGGGCAACACAGTTTTCACTTTCAATACCAAACTGACCCATTACCAAACGGATCTTCCCCTTTGGTTCAAACTAAGAAGAAGGTCTCTCAGTCTTCTCTCTTCTTGTATTTTCAGAACCAGCAAACATCTCTCATTTCTGACTAAACACAGCATTTTCTGCTTTTCTGTGGGTTTTAGCATTAAACTGCACACACAAAGATCATGGCAGTGTTTATCTAAAATGGCTTAATAGCCATCCATCCATTTTCTTTTGCTTATCGGTGGTCGGGTTGTGGGGGTAGCAGTTTGAACAGGGACTCCCAGACTTCCCCCACGCCAGATACTTCTCCCAGCTCCTTTGGTGGGACCCCAAGGCATTCCCAGGCCAGCCGAGAGACATAGTCCCTCCAGTGTATCCTGGGTCTTTCCCCAGGGTCTCCTCCCAGTGGGACGTGCCCAGAAAACCTCACCTGAGAGACATTCACTGGACCTGGAGTACTTTATAGTTTTCTTTATCATCTCAAGAAAGTACAGAGAAGTAATTTTCACAATATATCCCCTTTAACATCATCTTAACAAAAACAGTGCTTCACCTGTTCATACAGGTCTATGCTGTTTCTCAGAGCAGAAAAAAACACTTAAATAAAAATATTAAAAGTAATTACTGAAACTCAGAGCAGCCAAGAAGTTCACTGTGTGTAGGACAAAAACAATGTGGGTGTTGAGCCTTACGTAGTCTGCTGGATTGGCAGAAGGTGAGAGATGATCCTGATTCTGAAGATGAAGAGGGGAGGGGGGGCACAGGTCCCCATTATTGCTCTTTTCCTATGTATTGTGTTATCTTCTGTGTATTTGTTTTTTGTTTACTTTTTGTGAAGTGCTTTGGTTCAGCTGAAGTTGCTTTAAAGGTCCTATAGTACACAAAACTGAATCTTGTGAGCTTTAAGCCATGTTCTGTTGCTGTTATCCCCAAAGCTCAAAATGCTCTGTTCCACCTTGTGATGTTATGAAGTGGTAGTTTTCAAGTTAACAGCTTTCAGCCTTTTATGTTTAGTTCAGCAGAGATTGGCAATTCCAGGGCTGAAATGATCCAAATGATTCTAGTGTGTATGGAGTTTAAAAACACAGTGGAGCACTTCCTGCATTACCACATGATGGCATCACAAGGTGGAACAGAGTGTTTTCAGTTTAGGAGAGAAGAACTCAACCTAAATATGCAGGGTCTGTGTGTTAAACATAGGGGGTGAGATTAAATAAGTTTTCTTCTTCCCACTCCTTTTTGGGCAATCGGAGATACTCTTTTTTTGTGTGTGTTTTGCTTGTCTGTTTTTGTTTGTTTTTTCCTTGTCTCTTGTATCATTGTGTTGATTGATATCGATTGTGGCTGCCTAGGCTATGCAAAGAGAAAAGATGTCCATTTGCCCAAGATAAATAATAAAAAAAAGAGAAAAAAAAAAGAAAAAAGTGCTATATAAATAATCTTGAATTAAAATAAACCTTGACTCTATAACAAAAAAATCTCTCATTAGTCGCTATCAAAACATATTTTCACAGCTAGAAGATCACCTCTTTGGCCCTCAGCATTCCGTTTCTTTTGTTATGTCACACTTGGGGTCTATGCTTCAGCACTATATGAACACGAAGTCAATAAATGTCATGAGGAATTCGGGAACCAGTCCAACGGAGTTGATGTTCTCCAGAGCTGCGTTCATGGGTAATTGGTCGCACAGAGGAGGAATGACCTGACGTTTACACTGGGAGTTAGGGGACCTGACGTTTACGCTGGGAGTTAGGGGACCTCGGAGACGGCCTTGATCCCCAGTCCAGTGGTTTCATACAGACCCTGTGCTTAGAATCAGCCCTGGAGGAGAGCAGAGAGATGTGGTGGTGTTAGAGCGATGACAGCACGTAACCTTACATGGCACAACTGTGAAAGTGTTGTTTTCATTGATATAGTGACATTTTGAGTTATAAAGGCAAATGCAGTTTCATTTTCAGATGAGTTTCACAAATATGTGGCTTTACTATGGTACAAAAAAAAATAAAAAAATAAATGGAAAAACTGTCCTTAAATCAGGCTGTTCTTCAAACTGTTCTGTTCAGATCTTTAATCATGTTCTAGTTGTTTCTTCTCATTGAGCCTGTGAAGTTGTATTTGGGCTGATTTATGTTGAGTAATCTTTAATCTCTTATTTTCAAGGCGGCATTTTGCCAATCTACCCCCCTTTTCACCTCCACCGGTACACCTCCACTGTGATGTACATGCCCACTGTACGCCCACTGTAACGACTGTAACATACACACCCACTGTGACGTACATGCCCACTGTACGCCCACTGTAACGTACACACCCACTGTGACGTACACACCCACTGTGACGTACACACCCACTGTGACATACACGGCCACTGTGATGTACACACTTCCTTTTCCAATTTATATTCTTAATTGGTGCAACTCGTAGGATTCGGCAGCTTCATGTTGGCATTTTGGTACAAATGAAAAAAAAAAAGCTGCTCTATGAGATGTGCACATCTCTGTGAGATGTGCAGCCATCCATAGGGGGTGCCGACAGCATGCGCTTTGTTGGGATGATGTTTACGGCGATGTCAGCTCCCAGGAAGCCAAAAGTATCAGCCAATCACAAGCAGCATACAGTAACATGCTATGACAAAAAAACTGTAAAAATTAACCAATTGAAGTGGGTTTTTTTTTATCTGTTGTAGTTTTATTAGCAGTTCTGAGAAAAATGTTTTTGTGGGGCAGTTGTAACCTGCACTTCCTTCCAAAGATTACATGGACACAACCAGATCAGCGGGAATTGTAGATGGATTTCCATAAGTTTGATAAAGAAAAAAATACAAACTTAACCCTAACTCTGAAACAAAATGGTTATGCTCTGCCACACCAGTACTGTTACAATATCATTGAAGAACCAAAGTTCTCCTAAAGTCACCCTTTAAGCCTCATTTACTCTAATGGAACTTACTTGTATTCTCATATAGTCGTAATAGCTTTAGCCATGAAGTCCTGAGAATTCCCCAGCAGTAGATGACGCACTTTGGCGGTCCGAGGGCATCCCCTTGGCCCTTGCGTGCACCGCTCCACAGAAGACTGGAGCGGCTTGTGTTGGCTTTTGCTGTGGCCAAACACAGCCAGACACTGAGTTGTTCTGGCATCATTAAAATTCACTACAGATGTCTGAACTCTTACCTCGGTCTGTGAATACGGCTTCCCCAGCTGCCTGGGTCTGATCAATGGGACCTCCAGAGCCGCCATTGGAGCCAGGGTCTTGTTCAGGCCTGGGAAGTCGTGGTAAAGTCCTTTTGGCCTGGTTTAGTCCTGGTTTCATCCTACTTTTAGCCCACAGCAGATGGTTTTATTTTCTAATTCTGTTAAGTCTCTCTAGTCCTAGTTAATCTCTTACTTGTATTTTAGTTTGAAGTTCAGTCTTCGTCTCGCTCTATTTTTATTCCAGGCTGGTTTAAAGGAAAAATATTGCACAAAATCAATGTTTCAGGGCTTTAAACTATGTTATAAATGTTTTTCTAACTCATGTAGCCACTTGAAATTGTATTCAGAGTGATTCATGCAGGTTTAAGTAATGTTTTTCTGTTTTATTCAAGACGTCACAGCTCTGATATATTCCCAGTCACAGGTTCGGTGTTGTTCAGTTCAAGATAAGATTTTTAATATAGTTATTTTTATCTCTCTATAAGAAGATGCCAGGTACAAACCAAGAGTCAACTTCTTTCTGCATAAGGAAACACCAAACCTTCAATCCCATGACATACTGTTCTCTCGTATGAGCTAAGTTTTGTTTTTATATTTTCACAAAATCCACACATGGGCTGAGACAAAAAGGACAAGGGAGCTGCATCCCGCTGTGAGATGGAGTATTCAACTGGAGCCAGGTTTTGCTCATGAAAAAGCTTCATGCATCCAGGGAAAGACTGATTCCCAAACCTGATATAAAGCCCAGTAGGAAACGAGTCGAAAATTCCACAATTTTGACAGTTTCTTGAATACAGAGAAGTGGGAGTCTGGTTTACGCTATATCTACCAGCGATCATATTAGATTTCACTATTGAAATCTTTTTCTTCTTATATAAGCTAATTTATTATAATCAAAGCTCAAGAGGTGGTCACGACAGTGTCATGGTTATAATCTGCACTGGGGCAGCTGACCTGGTTTGACAAAGTCTGAGTTATTACTTTGAAGCAAATCATCAATACTTAGTAATGACAAAACTATGGACTCATCAACATCACAGTTCATCCAACCAAAAGATGACTTTCTGTTCACAGATTCAGATGTAAACCAGTTATACATTGAAATCTCATGATACAGGAAGTTCACTGGCTCCTTTGCATTCAATTTTAAAGACATTTTATGCTTTTTTGGTATTTAGTCTACAACTATTACACTACCAGATTATTATTTTACATTTTGTTCATTGTAAACCAGTTTAACAAAAGAAATGGACCACTGACTTCCTGATGGGCCCCTCCTCTTCATAATATTTCACTATAGCAGCAGCACATTGGCATTTATGGTAAATGGTCAGATTTTTATATAGCCCTTCTACAACTTAAAGACACTAGTGTACGCAGACACTGGGGGCGACTCCCTATGATGTTTTTTTTTTTTTTTTTATGTTGAGAGTGGGATTCACATCACCAACCTTTGATTCAGAGGACGAGCACTCTGTTACGTATTTTTATTTTTTTAACCCTACACGTATCGCTTCATTTTTCAACCAAATGGCACAAAGTCCAGGGATGTGGGCGGAGACGAGAGGTGGGTGAAAACAGACATTATCTAAGCACTCGAGCCAATACTGGATTACTCAAACATTCGTTTAGATTAAGGTACAGAAGGAACACGTTTTAACAAATGCATCCATGCACACTTCGTGCACCCATCATGCACCGCGGCAACGCAAAAAAAAAGAAGAAAATGGAGTGCGCTGCGCAAAACACGTTCAAATGTTCGTACTGGTTTACCTCACCTACAACAGTGCAACATGACACTGTTAAATCTGAATAAGGATATGTACAGGCCATGTGTTTGATGATTAAAAACCTTTCCAGCACTGGCAACTCAGTTTTATTTTGCAGTACATTCTTCTGTGCTGATTCCTTTATTCCTTGAATAAAGGAATATGCAGTTATTCCTAGACAATAATAAGAAGAATACATTATTATCATTTGAAATTATTATTGCAATAATAATAATGTGAGAATGTTAATTTCTGGTGTAAGTGTCAAAGAGGACCACGAGACTGAAATATAAAGTCAGAGGTTTAATGAGTTCCACACAGGTAAAGTGAACAATGAAGCAACGGACTCTCCAGAAAGGACAGGTGGAGAGCCCTGAGATGTGCATGCTGACAGCTTTTATAGGGTTCCCAAATGTATGTGTGTGTGTGTGTCTCTGTGTGTGTGTGGGTGTGAGGAGGGTCATTCTTCTAATCCGCAAGGCATCTTCATAAGGCCCACGCTGGTCTGCACAACATCTTCATGCATTCCATAGGTCTGCCCCCCCCTGGTGGGCACATGCCATTTACCTTAGCATTAGTAAATCAAGATACCAGTTTGATGTAGTGCTGCACTGCTAAAAATACCTCAAATTAAACCTTGCCCAAATACCGAATTGTTAAACTGCAATATCCCACATTATTTACAACTAATAAGTGTTCTCTGGTTTATAGACTATGAATGTAAAACATATACTGGTTACCTCTGTCTCTGTTATTATGTTTTAACAAGGTATATCTTGTTAAAGTTATGAGGTAGCTACAATTTGGAAAAAAAAAATAAAAAAAAATCACCTCAAACATTATATTTGCCTATTGATATTCAAAGGGAAAGATTAATTCCTTACTTCATTCAATCTAAACAGAAATAAACGGCTGCAACGACAACACCTTGACTCTTCTTCTATTAAATAATAAATAACTAAAAATAACGTACAAACATAGCGGTGGAAGTACCCTCAGTGATGTACGCCTGTCCCATTTCAGCACGATGTCAGCTACACTGAGGACTACCCATTTTTGGCTGGGTACTTCGAACGATACTTCATGGAGTAGTTTGAAGAGTACTTTGAACGATGCATTTAGCAAATTGAGACAAGGACATCTCCTTTAAGAAAGCCTGTGTTAGTGCTTTAGGTAATGTCTTGTTCATTGGCATAACTGATGTTTTTTAGGTGATGTTTTTACTAAGGCTTTTTTTTTTTTTTCATATTTTTTGGTTAATCCTCCAGCTCCTGACCATGAACTGCACTCAAGATTCAGACTCCCCAGATACAACAAAAATGTATTCAGATATTTTTTCTACAGCAAATACTAGACAAGAGGGACACTACTTTTTTATCTTTCATTTATACTTTTGTTTTCTTTTGGAACTAACTCCTATGACAAAACACAAGGTGGCACTACTGTATTTCCCTCTGCACTGACCAACCTGACAAATCCAAACATGCCAACAGTGTGAGGGGTCGGGGGTGAGGGGTTGGTGGTACTGGGGTCACTAACTATAGCCTCTTCCCGTAAGAAGGAAGCAATTTCAGCCTGAACAGAGACAGCAGCACCTCAGGCTGTGTAATGTTAGCACTTAGCCACTTTGTCATTCATTTTTCATGCCTAAAATGCTACCTTCAAGTTGTTTTATGAGCGCACGCATAAAAACTCTTTGAACAAACAAATGGAAAAGAAGATAAGTACTGTAATAACACCAAAATGCCACTTAAAAATAAAAACGGTGATTTGAGTATGCTGTAAAGTGAAATGCTGACAGTCATTAGCAGAAAACATTTGCGTCTGCCATAGCAACGGATTGGCACCTCGTGTGAGAGATGTGTTATGATGGAAACATAGCTGGTGATTACTGAAGCATTCGGTTGTTTTAATTGGTCTGCAAGGAAATTCTTTATTGTCATCATTCATACACGTGTTTTAGGGAGAAATTTGATCTAGAATTATAGTGCTTTTACTTGTAACTAATATAATAAAAATACAAATTAAAAAAAACAAATATGTCTCCATACATCTGCACTTTTGGTTATTTCAATGAGCCAAATAGAAACTCTAATGTGTTCTGTAGCACTGCTGCAAAAAGTTCTATATTACTTCCAAAGTCTGTATAAAGAAGAGAGTGTGACGTTAACCATGGCGTTCAGCTCCAAATGAAGCTCATTGAGACTAGAAGTTATAGGGGCCAATTTGGAGTCCAAGTCCATGTTTGGAATTTGGAAGTGAGTATCATAGCAACCAAAGAGCCAATCCAGAGTGAGGCTGTTGAAGGTAACGCCCTTCCCACCCACACCACTGGTTTAGCAGGGAGCGGGCGCTTAGCAGTTCAGTTGCTAGCGGGAGCGACGTCAAGAAAAGAAGGCGTCTGAATTGTTATTTATGTTCATATCTTGATTTACAGACACAATAGTGAAAGACAAACCCCAGGATCATGTAGAGCGGGTTAATACGAACATTTTATGACCAAAATTACGAGTCTGACAGCAGCAGTTACAGAGAGAGGGGATATAGTTTTTACATAGAAAGTGAACTCGAGCAATTTGCCATTTATTTGTCTATTTAAAAAAACAGGTTCACTGGGATTCTCCTGCTTTGTGTCAGTGGCATAAAGTAGTTTCAGAATTATTGTTTATTGCAGTGTGTCTATAGTGATCGTGCTCCAAAATGTGTCATCATGAAGTAATCTTTTCTTTATTTATTTCATCTAACCACTAGAATGCTTTAACTTAATACATGTGATCAGCTCATGGTACCTGAAATGCACACCATGTAACATATATATCTTGCCCTTCAATTATAGTTTTTGTTGCTGGAAAAATCATACAGTCTAAACAATGTGATCAGGCTCGCCTCTCCACAGATCTCCCTGTAACTTGGCCTTGTGGCATCACTTGCTCATGTCCATGGAGATAGATTAGTTTATTACCATACATTATATTCCAAGCAAAGCAATAACATCTCCATGGAGAGTTACATCCTACGCCTTTTGAACATTTGACACTAAATACACACAAAAAGTACATTTACTTTAAAGTTGAGCAAAAGTATTTCTCCACCTTGGTTCCCGGCTCACGTCCACACTCGTCGCCCTCCTTGACCTCCTCCACAGATGAACGCCATGTGCGGGAGAGCTCTTACATGCACATACTTGCAGACAGTAGCTGCAAGCTGGAGTTTTGATTACACCCAGTCAAGTGGCTGACTAACCTCAAATCTCATCATTACCAGAGCTCCAGAAGACGAGGGAGGAGCCTCCGCAGTCCCATCACCACGGTCGGGTGCTGACAGGTTAATGATCCTGCAGGCCAGGGGCACCACACCCTTTGCCACCCAATATCAAAGACTCCAGCCGGCAAAGGGAAGTGATGTCATGAGCCAAAGGTCATTCCACAGAGGATCCTGTGACTGTGAGACCATCTCTGCACACATAGATCTAGCTCCATGTGTTTTATGCTCAGGTCAGATTCTACTTAGTAATGTCAATGTACTTTTACTTAAAAATATGAATGTATTTTAATTTTTTTCTGATACATTAACATTACCTTTCTATCATTACAGGCTCCAATGTAAAGGACATCTTATAAAATAGAAAAAATCTGAAAAAAACAACAACAAAAAAACAACAACTTAGAGCTACAAACTGAATGAGTCTGGTCTTTTTGTGCCAAAATATACTACTAGCTTGGTAGTATGGTCACGTAAATGTGGAGTGTGATGTTTTTAAATGAAATAATGGGAGAGTGCAGGTTTGATTGTAAATGGATGGATACTTGGATGTATTTTAATTGTTTGTAACCTGCCTGGCAACAGTAGAATGAAACAAGCTTTGGCTGAATCTGGTGTAAAGCATCTCTCCTTTTATGGGATTAATGCGTTTGCACATGGTCCCTGTAAAACTAAAGCAATCAAACTAAACTAAACTTCTAATGCCTCTACTACTATTATTACTGCTACTACTGCAACTACTATAACTACTACTGCTACTACTACTACTACTATTGCTACTGCTACTATTATTACTACTGCTACTACCACTACTAATACTACTACTATTACTACTACTGCTACTATTACTTCAATCTGAATAGTCTCAAAAGGAGATAGATGAACACTTTAGTTTAGTGAGTTTAGTGGTTCGCTTTGTGATTTTGCCAAAGGTTTTTGATAAGGACAGACCACGCATGTCCCTGATTGGCTAATCCACCTGTCAGTCACACCCTCACGACTCACATCTTTGTTTTGGAGAAGTGTTTTCTGGATCTCAGGTCACCATTTTAGAGCAACTAAAGAACGACAATCTGACAATAAAACCAACTCTACATTAAGGAACCACGTACACATTCATACACCAGTGTACTCAGACACTGGGGGCATGGGGGATTAAGAGTCTTACCCAAGGACACAACACCTGGATTCACACTGTCAACCTATGGGCCAGTGGATCTGACAATAATGTTTTCGCCGAGAGCAGGATTCGAATCGCCAACCTTTGTATCAGTGGCCAAACACTTTACCAACTCAGCCACTGTCGCCAACGAAATTCTCAATGATCACACTAGAAAGTAACAAGTCACCACTTTTTCAGCTCTGTGAGGTTTGGTCTGCTCATTAAAAATAAAAATATATGAGATATGAAAAAATGTGCTATAAGATGCCATAAACTGGAGCTATGTTAGAAGTTTAAGGTATGATAATCTATTTTCATACTTGGTCTTTGTGAGTGGATGAGTAAATTGGGAGCAGTTTGGGGTCAAGATGTTGGACTTGTGACGGAAGAACTTTTCAAGCAATCCATTTCCTGTGGCGGTGACATCAGCGCGTATGACGGCGAATGGAACGCCTCACTGTGCAGCCCTTCCGTTTCAAAGCTCGTCACGTTTACATATATTCCTCATTTGTTTAGGCTAATCAGTTACAGCAGGCCCCTTCCTTGAAACCTGATATATCCCAGTGATTAAATGCTCGTTAAGACACAAAAATGTTATCGCGCTTTGGGAATTCCGAGACAAATTCTCTACGCCTGCCCTCTATCCCTTCCATTCACGATATTCATTCACTTTGTCCCTGCAAGGCTGTTCAAAGTAATGGACTTTTTTTTCTTTTTGCACCCAGGGAGCTATCCATGTGTGCAGTTATAAGATGCTAGACTCTGCAAAAGTTGTCTTGGACTGCAAAAGACAAGTGTTGAAGTTTTTTTGGAGCCTTCTGGCCTGTGGGGTTAGATCCTGTTTTTGCGTGAGATACTCCAGATGTGATGGCAAACTTTAATGACCAGCTCTATCTCCAGAGCATGAGCAGAAAGGCTTCTGAAAACTGACGTACGGATCAACATCATTATTTAAGATAAGGGGGTGGAAGTGTGTGCTGGGTAATGACGGCTGGTGTATACAGACACAGGGGCAACGAGAGGTGAAGGCCGCTGCGGGAGAGCAGGGTGGCCACAAAACAAAGGTTATTTTAAACTGCAGCATGTTAGAGACACAGAGGTAATGTGGTCCTCTGGGGTCTTCATGTTAGAGACATGGGGTTAATGTGGTCCTCTGGGGGTCTTCATGTTAGAGACACAGGGATGAGGTGGTCCTTTGGGGTCTTCATGTTAGAGACTCAGGGATGATGTATTCCATTGAGGTCTTCATGTTAGAGACACAGGGATGATGTGGTCCATTGAGGTCTTCATGTTAGAGACACAGGGATGATGTGGTTCATTGAGGTCTTCATGTTAGAGACACGTGGTTAATGTGGTCCATTGAGGTCTTCATGTTAGAGACACGTGGTTAATGTGGTCCTCTTAGGTCTTCATGTTAGAGACACGTGGTTAATGTGGTCCTCTGAGGTCTTCATGTTAGAGACACAGAGGTAATGTGGTCCTCTGGGGTCTTCATGTTAGAGACATGGGGTTAATGTGGTCCTCTGGGGGTCTTCATGTTAGAGACACAGGGATGAGGTGGTCCTTTGGGGTCTTCATGTTAGAGACTCAGGGATGATGTATTCCATTGAGGTCTTCATGTTAGAGACACAGGGATGATGTGTTCCATTGAGGTCTTGATGTTAGAGACACGTGGTTAATGTGGTCCTCTTAGGTCTTCATGTTAGAGACACGTGGTTAATGTGGTCCATTGAGGTCTTCATGTTAGAGACACGTGGTTAATGTGGTCCTCTTAGGTCTTCATGTTAGAGACACGTGGTTAATGTGGTCCTCTGAGGTCTTCATGTTAGAGACAAGTGGTTAATATGGTCCTCTGGGGTCTTCATGTTAGAGACACGGGGTTAATGTGGTACTTTGGGGTCTTCATGTTAGAGAGTCAGGGATGATGTGGTCCATTGAGGTCTTCATGTTAGAGACACGGGGTTAATGTGGTCCTCTGGGGTCTTCATGTAAGAGACCAAGGTTAATGTGGTCCTCTGAGGTGTTCATGTTAGAGACCAAGGTTAATGTGGTCCTCTGAGGTCTTCATGTTAGAGACATGTGGTTAATGTGGTCCTCTGAGGTCTTCATATTAGAGACACGTGGTTAATGTGGTCCTCTGGGGTCTTCATGTTAGAGACACGTGGTTAATGTGGTCCTCTGGGGTCTTCATATTAGAGACACGTGGTTAATGTGGTCCTCTGAGGTCTTCATGTTAGAGACACGTGGTTAATGTGGTCCTCTGAGGTCTTCATGTTAGAGACATGGGGTTAATGTGGTCCTTTGGGGTCTTCACGTTAGAGACACAGGGATGATGTGGTCCATTGAGGTCTTCATGTTAGAGACACAGGGTTAATGCGGTCCTCTGGGGTCTTCATGTAAGAGACCAAGGTTAATGTGGTCCTCTGAGGTGTTCATGTTAGAGACCAAGGTTAATGTGGTTGTCTGAGGTGTTCATGTTAGAGACACGGGGTTAATGTGGTCCTCTGGGGTCTTCATGTTAGAGACACGAGGTTAATGTGGTCCTCTGAGGTCTTCATGTTAGAGACACAGGAGCAATGTGGTTCTATAGGGTCTTCATGTTAGAGACATGGGGTTAATGTGGTCTTCTGGGGTCTTCATGTTAGATGCACAGGGATGATGTGGTCTGGTGTGATGTCCTGAGGTTATATGGCTGTTCTCGGGTGATGTGGCTGTTCTTGGGTGATGTGGCTGTTCTGGGGTGATGTGGTTGTCTGGGTGATGTGGCTGTTCTGGGGTGATGTGATTGTTCTGGGGTGATGTGGCTGTTCTGGGGTGATGTGATTGTTCTGGGGTGATGTGGCTGTTCTGGGGTGATATGGCTGTTCTGGGGTGATGTGGTTGTTTGGGTGATGTGGCTATTCTGGGGCGATGTGATTGTTCTGGGGTGATGTGGCTGTTCTGGGGTGATATGGCTGTTCTGGGGTGATGTGGTTGTTTGGGTGATGTGGCTATTCTGGGGCGATGTGATTGTTCTGGGGTGATGTGGCTGTTCTGGGGTGATATGGCTGTTCTGGGGTGATGTGGTTGTCTGGGTGATGTGGCTGTTCTGGGGTGATATGGTTGTTCTGAGGTGATGTGATGTGGCTGTTCTGGGATGAGGTGGCTGTTCTGAGGTGATGTGATGTGGCTGTTCTGGGATGAGGTGGCTGTTTTGAGATGATGTGGCTGTTCTGAGGTGATGTTGTGGGGTAATATGATGTGGCTGTTCTGGGGTGATGTCACACATCACCTCAGAGCATAGGTGATGTTCTGGGGTGATGTGTCTGTTTTGGGGTGGTGTTGTTCTGGGGTGATGTGACTGTTTTGGCGTGATGTTGTTCTGGGGTGATGTGACTGTTTTGGGGTGATGTTGTTCTGGGGTGATGTGTCTGTTTTGGGCTGATGTTGTTCTGGGGTGATGTGTCTGTTTTGGGGTGGTGTTGTTCTAGGGTGATGTGACTGTTTTGGGGTGATGCTGTTTTGGGGTGATGTTGTTCTGGGGTCATGTGTCTGTTTTGGGGTGGTGTTGTTCTGGGGTGATGTGACTGTTTTGGGGTGATGTGTCTGTTTTCGGGTGGTGTTGTTCTGGGGTGATGTGGCTGTTTTGGGGTGGTGTTGTTCTGGGGTGATGTGTCTGTTTTGGGGTGGTGTTGTTCTGGGGTGATGTGACTGTTTTGGCGTGATGTTGTTCTGGGGTGATGTGACTGTTTTGGGGTGATGTTGTTCTGGGGTGATGTGTCTGTTTTGGGGTGATGTTGTTCTGGGGTGATGTGTCTGTTTTGGGGTGGTGTTGTTCTAGGGTGATGTGACTGTTTTGGGGTGATGCTGTTTTGGGGTGATGTTGTTCTGGGGTGATGTGTCTGTTTTGGGGTGATGTTGTTCTGGGGTGATGTGTCTGTTTTGGGGTGGTGTTGTTCTGGGGTGATGTGACTGTTTTGGGGTGATGTGTCTGTTTTGGGGTGGTGTTGTTCTGGGGTGATGTGGCTGTTTTGGGGTGGTGTTGTTCTGTGGTGATGTGTCTGTTTTTGGGTGGTGTTGTTCTGGGGTGATGTGACTGTTTTGGGGTGGTGTTGTTCTGGGGTAATGTGGCTGTTTTGGGGTGATGTTGTTCTGGTGTGATGTGTCTGTTTTGGGGTGGTGTTGTTCTGGGGTGATGTGACTGTTTTGGGGTGGTGTTGTTCTGGGGTAATGTGGCTGTTTTGGGGTGATGTTGTTCTGGTGTGATGTGTCTGTTTTGGGGTGGTGTTGTTCTGGGGTGGTGTGACTGTTTTGGGGTGGTGTTGTTCTGGGGTGATGTGTCTGTTTTGGGGTGGTGTTGTTCTGGGGTGATGTGTCTGTTTTGGGGTGGTGTTGTTCTGGGGTGATGTGTCTGTTTTGGGTGGTGTTGTTCTGTGGTGATGTGGCTTTCCTGTGGTGATGTGGTTGTTCTGGAGTGATGTGACTGTTCTGGGGTGATGTGACTGTTCTGGGGTGATGTGGCTGTTCTGGGGTGATGTGACTGTTCTGGGGTGATATGGCTGTTCTGCGGGTGATGTTCTGTGGTGATGTGGCTGTTCTGGGGGTTTCTGTTAAAATGTCTGCACCAGAGTTTGCAACCAAAAACACACTAACTCTGCACTGCTCACTACTCCTGACAGGATGCTCCAGCTGCACTGGGTGAAGGATAGGTCAAACGCAGAGAATGGATTTCCCTCACTGGAAATTAAGATTTGTAATTACCTTTTTTTGTTACTATTACTTATTATTACAGTGGCCTAGTTTGACTGGAATTGTCAATATGGATACAATGCTTGAGTATTGAACCTGCTTCCCTCCAGTTGGCAGGCCTCATTGTCTAGATATTCTCATGTATAAGTTCTGATAACCTTCTGAAATGTTCTTCACCTATCCTCCTGTTCATCTGCTCTGATCCACCTCACTCACTTCATTTCGTGAGCTCACAGTTTTAGCCTCATGAGGAGATAGAGTCTCTGAGAAGGGAAACACAGAGTAGATACGCCCAGTGCAGTGGAAAAAGAGTGAAAGAGTGAGTGTCAGGAGCACACGCACACACACATACACATACACATCTACGCTCACACATACACACACGCGCATATGCATATACACACATGCACACACACACACACCCCCACACACATGTACATACACATATAAACACAAACACGCACACACACACACCAAAGCACCACCCGCATTCACACACGGGAGCACCACCAGCTTTGCGTCTGCAACCGACATCCTCCATACACACACATGCACACACACATACATGCACACACACATACACAGACACACACATGTAGTATAAACACACACATATGTACACACACACATACACACATATACCACACACACATACACATGTGTACACACAAATGCACACACACATATGTACACACTCACATGCGCACACACACATATGTACACACTCAAATGCGCACACACACACACCCCTACATGTACACACACATACCCACGTACATACACATGTACACACACGCACACATGAGCACATATAACACACACATACACACAAACGTACGCACACACACACACACATGCATACACACCTACCCCCCACACATACACACACGTCTATCGAACACATCCACACACACACAAGCATGCACGCATGTGAACATAAGAGCACCACCTTCTTTCATACACACAGGAGTACAACCAGCTTTCCGTCTGCAACCGACATCCTTCATACACACACATACAAACACACACATGCACAAATACACACATACACACAGGAGTACCACCAGTATTCACACACATGCACACACACGCACTAGAGGAGGGACAGAGGCCAAGGGAGTACCCACAGTGGGACATCCTGACATCCTGGAGATATACATGACCAGGAGGGGTCTGGATGTAAACTGAACTCATTCTTCCTGATGCCTCGTCGTCTTTGTCACCAGGGGTTTTTGGATGAGTCTGCTAATAGTCCCCAAACTTTTCCAACTTGGGAACACTGGGCTTTTTGACACGATTTGATACATTTTGTAAGACTAATGCATTTTTATATTATGATGTATTTTTATTGTACATGCGTAGGAGGAGTTCAGACCAATTTGTCACGAGCTAAGGCTGAAATGCCTGAAACGCCTGAAACAGTAACACTTTCCAGCAGCAGAAGACTATGAATAATGAACACGTTAAATCTTTTCAAACTGGAAACTAGTGTGTCATACATGGGAGATAGTGAAAAGAAACCAAAACACAGACACATTAACGTCCTAAGACCCAAGCTCTTGCATGACATGCTTTATTATTTTCTCTTTGTTATTTGGGCTGATTGGGTCCTGATGAGTGTAAAAACAAAGAATTATCTTTTTACATTATGTAGTTTCTGAAAAAAAAAAATCCATATACGAGAACATTTGTTCTACATTTTAATCATTTTGATCGAATATTTGAATAATGTTTTGCTAAAACTATTAAGTGTCTGAACACAGAAACATTTGTCCGGAATGTAAAAACAAAATGAGAAACAATTGGGCCTCTTGGAACTATGTGGCTCATTTGAAGTGCTGCTAACAGGAAGACATATGCCTTTACAAAATAATAATAATAATAATAATATATATATATATATATATATATATATATATATATATATATATATATATATATATATATATATATATATATATATATATATATATATATATATATATATATATATATATTCTGAAGATTCTAAACTCTTAAAAATATTCTAAATTGAACAGTTTTGCATTGTTGCTGTTCTTATTCTTCTAAAAAATTGCATTGTGGCCTAGACAACCCAAAATATGTTATCCACATATGTGGATGCCAGGTCCTAGGAATTTAAAGCTGCACTATGCAACTTTTCAGTAAAGAATAAAAATAAAACACCATCTGCTCGTCTCCATGTAGACATAATTACTTTGCCTGGAATGTTTCACAATGCTATTAAACTTGTATAATCTCCATGGAGACAAGGAGGTAAACCCAGCAGGTCAGATCACTGAAGATGTGACCCTCCCTCACAGAAAAAAAAAAAAAAAATGTTTTCAAGATATTTTATAGCAATAGAAATACCTGTAATTGAATAGATATGCATATATTTAATGCCATACTGTGAAGCATTCCAGACAAAGCATGGGTGTGGAACTCCCAGGAAACTTTACATAATGGGCTCAGTTGATAGAGTGTTTATCCACAGATCTGAAGGTTGGCGTTTCAAATCCTGCTCTTGACATAAACATCATTGGTTGAGTGGTCAGATCCACTGACCCACAGGTTGGCGGTGCGATTCCAGCTCCCACAGATGGATGCTGTCATTGTGTCCTTGGGCAAGACATTAAACCCACCTCATCCCCAGTGAATGTGCATGTGAATGGGTGAGTGGTTCTTTGATGCAAAGCTCTTTGAGTGCCTTTAATGTGGAAAAGTGCTGTATAAAAATGTTACATCCCCTGTAAACATGCTGTCAGTTGGTTATATTTTTGGGTAGGTGGATTTCTGCAGAATCTTGTGAACAAAAATCTTGAAAAAACCCAGATTGAACTGCAGCAGTGAGTGACATAAGTGCATGCTATTGGCGACCTTCAAACACGTGGCTTGTGGTGTAATTAAATAACTCTGCAGACAATGGAAAAGAGTTCATTTAATCAAGCTGCGTCCTGGCTCAAAGAAAAGAGCAAATATGCCGGTGTTTGTTCAGTGAGTAAGACGTGTGGATGGATAGTTACACACAAGCCCCGTGATATCATCTGATCAATGTAAACGTGAGCTTGAGATTGGCTTTACGATTCATTAGTCCGGAACACTGCTTGTCCTGTCGTTCACTCTACTGCTGAGAGGGAGAATAAATAAATACTACAGCTGTTTGGAAGTTGTCATGGTGCTAAGCAATATATTTCTGTTTGCTTTACATATACAATCACCAGGGTGCCTACATATTTCATAATCCCAGAGTTTCTCAGAATGTTCCTTATTGACAGAGTCAGACACATAGACTGTATATATAAATGAACATAGCTAACCTGCTAGCCGCCGCGTTCCAAATAGGAAGTGATCATGGGTGCGCTTCCGACTCCATCGACTCTGGCTCCAATTCACTTATTATTTTTACATAGTAAAGCTGTGTCCCCTCTCTGTAACTGCTGCTGTCAGACTCGTCATTTTGGTATTAAATGTTCGTATTAACCCGCTCTGTTTTTTTTTATTTCACTATTGTGTCTGTAAATCAAGATACGAACATTAGTAACAGACAAATCAGGCGCCTTCTTTTCCCGAGGTCGCTCCCACTAGCGTTAGCAGCAGGTTTGATTGACAGCATTGCTAAGCGCCCGCTCTCTGCCAAACCAGTGGTGCAGGCAGGAAGGAGCGTTACCTTCAACAGCCTCACTCTTGATTGGCTCTATGGTTGCTATGATATGGAACTCTGCTCAAATTGGCCCCTATAACTGCTAGCCTCGATAAACTTCATTTGATTGGAACCGAACGCTGTGGGTGACGTCACACTCACTTAGTTCACTTCTTTACGCAACCTATGGTAAGACCTCACTTTACCGCATTGCAAATTTGTGCCTCCAATCATAAAGCAACAAATTTAAAATTAATATACTTTCATAAGAACGTTGTTGACACAACTTTTTTCCATCATTAAAGGTAAATCTAATGCCGACTGCCTTTCCATCAGCTCATGGGTGCAACAGCAACTGGAAATGTAAACACTTTCTCCTGCCATTATTCATTCACTCAGAGTTTTGTAAACCATGAGCTGTATGCAGGCTTTGGAAGTTTACCAAGATAGAATGGATTTTTAAATTTTAACCAGTTTTGTTTGGCAAATCCCATTAGCCAGTGAGTTTAAGTTCAAACATAGTGCATAAGAATCCCATGAATAAAGTCATCAAATCATCAAATATATGTAGAGACATTATGTAATAAGAAACAGTTAAAATGTGTGCGTACATGTCTATGAGTCTAAATATTGGCTCAGTTCAAAACCCTGATCAACCAATGTGATTTTTTTTTTTTTTTTTTTTTTTTTAGGCACACATTTTCTTGCTTGAATCAAGGCTCCACTTCTAATGCAAAGTAGGTCAAATTTGGTATTACCACAAAAAGTCACCACAGCCACCGCAGTGACAGTAGCTCAGTTGGTAGAGTGTTTATCCACCAATACGAACGTTGATGGGAGAGGTTGGTGGTGCGATTCCATCTCACACAGATTAATACTGTTGTTGTGTCCATGGGCAAGACACTTAATGGATGGAAAAGTGCATTACCTTGAACACCCTTGATCCGGATTGGCTCTTTGGTTGCTAGGATACTCGCAATTGGAATTCCAAATTGACTTTACAAATGTAGAACTCAGCTCCAAATTGGCCCCTAAAACTGCTAGCCAGTTTATGCTAACTCTCCACACACAATTTCATCTCAATCTAACCTGGCATTGTAATCTTAGAATAATCTTGTTATTCAGTACATTAGCTATTCACATAATTAACACATAGCTAAACATGCAAATATTATCTAATAGGAGTACCTAGTTTGCTAGACTGCCCTGTACGCACATTTTTATCTGTAAAAATGCTGTTTTCAGATGGATGAAGCTGGAAACTCTCCCAGGTCAGTCCACATCCCTCAAATATGACACGATGTCCACTGTATCTGCAAACAGGTGTCTTGGCTTCAGTCCTGACACAGTGACCTCTGGGATAGCAGGGTCGTCAAAGCCACTCAAGACCCTCAGTGGTGACAGATCAAAGCCAGAACCATGCCCCACCAACACAGATAAATACACACTTCCTCTCTTCCCTTTCACACTGCTTTTTCCCACAGTCCAGAGCTCTTGAAAGCACCGCGGCCAGCTCTGAGGAAATGACAGACCACATCAAGAGATTCACTGGGCTTTGACACACGAGCTCCGGCCAGCACCAGCGAAGGCACATTTGTTAGGGTGGACATGTTTGCTTGTCTTTGGTGAGGGTTTGAAGTGGCACCACCAAGTCCAGATGCAATGGCTTTATATTGGTGGAGAATATTTATGAGCCTGGTCCATGTGCTGACAGCAGACGGGAATAGAACCAGTTTAGCAGAGGTGCAAGCAGAGGCATGTGTGAGTGGTTTGAATGAACTTTGGCAGTTAGACCCCGGCAGGTAGACATGTTTGAAATACAATGAAAAGTAAGAAACTATGAGATTAAGGGGAGAGAATGTATTTCTATAAATAGATGTTTTTTCTTGAGCTCCCACTGCAGGTGTAGTCTTGTGAGTGCAGTTTGTGTCAGAGATACGACAGTGGCTCAGTTGGTAGAGAGTTTGTCCACTGATCTGAAGGTTGGTGGCTCAAATCCTGGTGTCAACATATACATCATTGGTTGAGCGGTCAGATCCACTGACCCACAGGTTAGTGACTCCAGCTCCCACAGTTGAATGCCATCGTTGTGTTCTTAACCCAAACTTAACCTATCTCGCCTCCATTGTCTGTGTACACTGGTGTATGAATGTGTGTTTGAATGGCCGAATGGTTCCTTGAAGGTGGAAAAACGCTACATAAAATTTCACTATTTACATTTTACCATATGTAATGTTTTAAGAGCTTTTGCCACATTCTTTTTTTAATTGATCAGCAGGATATGTCTTTAGTCAATCGAGAATTAGGCTCCAGTGATTGAACCTATATTCTGGTCCCTGGAGTGATGCTGCATGGACTCGCTCCTCCTCCATTCAAACACTTTATATCAAACTAACAACAGTGAGTGGGAGGGTATTCAGGTCATGGCACAAGGGGAGTGTGAGGTCTTGACAATGCCCAAACTGCACCTTAAAGGTCATATATTACACAAAACTGACTCTTGTAGCTTTAAGTCATGTTCTAATGCTGTTCCCTCCTCAAAAACAGACCTGGGCTTGTGTTTCGTTTCATTCACACATGTTTAAGTAACACTTTATTATTAGTCTGTCTACATCTCCAAAGCTCAAAATGCTCTGTTCCACCTTGTGATGTCATGAAGTGGTAGTTTGCAAGGTAACAGCTTCTTTTACCTTTAGTTCAGTAGAGATTGGCAATTCCAGGGCTGAAATGATCCAAAGGTGTATGGAATTTAAAAACAGAGTGGAGCACTTCCTGTATTACCACATGATGTGATCACAATTTGGAACGGAGTGTGTGCCTAAAGTCTAAATATGCAGGGTTTGTTAAACATGTGTGAATGAAACAGAACACAGCTCCAGATATGTTTTGGATGAGGAAACATTAGAACAGAGATGAGAAAACAGCATCATATAGACCTATATTACACTGTTGGTGAAGAAAAAACCGAGCCTGTAGCGCTGCTGTCCTTGTGAGACAAACCTCACAAAATGTTATTGTCCTCTGTTATTTCCACACTGGACTTTGGGTCACGTCTGAAAATCATAGAAGTTTTTAAAATTCTCAATGTGCAGCTGGTCTAAGATACTTTAGTGAAGCTGCAGTGACGCATGGCCAGTCACATTTGTTTTGGACAAACTTTTGTGTTACCAAATGAGCTAGGATATGTTATCACTGCAAAGATTAGCACATGGTTATAATAAAGAAGCATTTGTAATCCCTCCAGGGGCATTGTGGGTAAGCTATGTCACATGAACCTGGAAAAAAAAGGTTTTATCAGACTGTTATATAATGTTTACAATAAATAACAAAATTTCCTTGGTGGAAATGGTTTCTTTTGAATCTCTGCTTGGAAATTTGAGGTAATGGACTTAGTGTTGACTTGCTGCTAAACTCCAGACTCTGAATTTTGTGAAATGTGCTTATAAAGTCATTGTGGTAGAACTGCAAGAGAAGGCAAGGCGAGTTTATCTGTATAGCACAAGTCTTACACAAAGTAATTCAAAGTCCTTTACAAAATTAAATTAATTAATAAATTATTATTTATTAATTAATTAAAAGATATTAAAATCACAAACAAACAAATCAAAACATAAATAATCATCATAAAATGAACTTTAAAAGAGAAAAGGCAGAATAAAACCCTTTCAGTCATATGCGCAGCTAAACAGAACCGTTTGAGCCTGGATTTAAACATTGTCAAAGTAGAGGCCTGTCTCACATCTTCAGGAAGACTGTTTCAGGTTTAAGCTGGACAAAACTCAAATAATGATTCCCCATGTTTAGTGCTGGTTTAGTCCAGGTTTAGTCTTGATATAAACCCGGTTTACTGGTTTCGTTCTGGTTTAGTCCTTGTTTACTCCTGATCTAGTCCTGGTTTCGTCCTGACTCTGGGAACTAAACCAGAGCTAAAGTAAGACTACATCAGGACTAAACTAGAACCAAACCAGGATTTAGCAAGGAATGAACAAGGACTAAACCAGAACTAAACCAGGACTGATCCAGGACTAAACTAGGACTAAACCAGGACTAAACCAAAACTAAACCAGGACTAAACCAGGTCTACATCAGGAGGCTGGTCCCTGAAGTCCTCAGAGTGTGAGAGGTTCATATGGCACTAACATGTGGGAGATGGACTTTGGTGATGGTCCATGGAGAGACTTGTACACAAGCAGAGCTACTTTAAAGTCTTTTCTCTTTGTCAAAGTAGAGGCCTGTCTCGTTAGGCAAGTGAGGAATATGTTTGGAGTGCTGTAAACAGTTTAAAGTGAATTAGTTGTTTGTGTTTTTATGTCAGAATCGGGTCCAGTGCCTGTAAACCCATCTACCTCTTCCATGCTGAGTTCTTCTGACCCTTACAGTGTCCAGCAGGCCTCTTCCAGCATCCAGCAGGCCTCTGCAAATCTAAGTCTTGGCTTGACTGTGCTAAACAAAAGCCCCCGGGACACATATAACAACATCTTCTGCTTTTTCTTCTTCTTCTCCTTCCAAGGTCTCCCTCTGTTTATGATCTCCTCATCCTGACTTACTCAAACTGTCCATCACCGCTCGTGCTCGTCCTTGACACAGTAGCAGAGGAACTAGTTCTTTTTTTCCCAGTCTCTCATTTTGGCCTTGGTTGATACCTGTTTCCTCAATCACAAAACCCGCTACTCATTTGAGCTAAATCCGTTATGTAAATCAAGCTAACTTTTTGTTAGCATGTCCTTTTGAGACACGGACTTATCATTGGCCAAATATGGGAGCTTGGAGGATAAACTGCTCTCCCTAAGCACTGAATTATGTACTGAGCTGGGCATTCCCTGGATAACCCATGCTTATATGTTCACAGGGGGATTCGTAAGGCCACCCAAAACAAAAATTGGGTAACTTTATATTATTCCACTGCTTACTACAAATAGCCAAACATGCCAGATGTGTCTAATAGGCCTCCGCAACCACTTTTCCAGCTCTGCTCTATTTTATACTCAGGAAATCCACCCAGCCTCATAAGTTTCTCCACCTGTTTGGAAATATATATTTTTTTGTCTCGAAAGATCATAAGCAATATACTTAATGAGCGAATAAAGTTGAGGATAATTTAAATGGGAGGGACTGAATCATGGCTCAAAGATGTTTGTGCCACAGGTGGAAGTGGAGTGAGAGCGGGAAGAACTGAGGCTGCATGTCCCAGAGCGAAGTCCAGCTCTATTAAAATGAGAGAACATTTTACATCCGCACATAGGGCCGGCTCATGGCCTGGATATAATGTGGTCCCTATAAGAGCGCTTGTGTTTCAGTGTGTCAGCTCTTTTTTATGTAGGTACACGTTTTGAACGGTCATGACCTCAAAATACATTTCAGTTTTTGTAGTTTTGTGCAAAATGTAATCCAGCATGAAGTGCTGTGAAAAGTGATGGGTTACAAAAGCAAAGGTACACTATGTAACATTTAAGGGGCCGGTTCACCCATCTCCATGGAGAGTCAGGCCCTGTTCTAGTCTACTGAATTTGGACTGGCAGACATAGATCTATATGTGTATTTGTATTAGGTTAGGGGTGTAGCACCAAATTCTGGGCACTGGGTACAAATCAGCTTGGTGGGCCCGCACTACATGTTCTATCCATCTATCCATTTTCTTCCACTTATCTGGGGTCAGGTCACAGGGGCAGCAGTCTAAGCAGGGACTCTCAGACTTCCCTCACCCCAGACACGTCCTCCAGCTCATGCAGTGGGACCCCAAGGCGTTCCCACGCCAGCCAGAGATATAGACTACATGTCGTCTAATGAAAAATGCCCATTACATCTTTGTGAAGGGCTCCCCCCTTCACTGAGCCCTAGGTAAACACTACACTGTACCCCCCCAGTCCGACGCTGCTGTTAGGTAGGTTTGAATGGATCTATAGCTGGAGTCAGCTAGAATATCCCACATTATAGCATAACTTATCTATCTCCATGGAGAGGCCAGCTTGCTCACAATAAAACTGCATTGTTGTTATTACACTTTTAATTGAATAATACCATTGTGCCATATCACAAAATATTCCAGGCAAAGCAATATCATCTCCACTAACAGCTGGCAGACTGATCTTCAGAAAAGTTATATAGTGCATCTTTAAGTAGTGCAAATTTGTAATCCTCTTGCGCTTGAACAAACTTGTGGTCAGGTGCAAAAGTCCAGAGTGTATATTTTGAAGTATTTTATCTCTCACTAACCCGTAAGTGGGATCTGCAGAGTGTAGGATTGATTGCACTTTGGCAGTTCACTCGAGTATTTTCAGTTTGTCATCTAAAAAAAATCTCATAACTCCCCAGAAGTCTTTTGGTAAGTGTTACGAAAGTTTAAGTAACTACAGAAAATAGATCACTTTAAGACTATGATGTGACAGGCCCTAAAACAAGTGTTGACTGGACAAGCTGCTTTTAAATAGAATAACATACAGTGAATAAAAGATTTACACTGTCAAACACATCACTTTTCATACACGTAATGGGACTAATATGTGCCATCCATTACCATCAAAATGCCACCTCTGCTGACGGGGGGAGTCAGGGCAGTGTCAAGGGAAAAACTGCCACCACATTAGAGTGTTGTTTATTTTCTTTGAGTGTCTTTAAGAGTTTGGCAAAGGGCTGATTTGGCCGGCCGCCCCCTACTCTCCTCTGCCCTCTCTCTACCGCACACCTTACCCTCTTGCCATCCCTAATTACGACACTCTTTGCATCCCGGGCTGTCCAAAAAAACACTGCAGGTTGGATTTTTTTTGGCTTGGCTCCTCTCTGACATGCCTGGGAAGGGCAAGGAAAGGAAATGGGTGGACCAGGCTGCTGTGCTCGGTGCGTTCCCCCAGAGCAGAGTGTTTTTCGACTGGGATTGAGTTTGTGAGGGAGTGTGAGTCCCATCTGGTTCTAATAAAACCCCAACACAACTAGAATGGCCTGACCTGTTGGCGGGACGTGATCAGTGTTATGGTCTTTTTAGCAGGACAATAGGGGAATGCCTTGGTGAGCGCCATCAGGCTGTTGGGGAGAAAATATACCAGAGATGTAAAAAAACAACATAGCTAATGCTAGGCTAAGTAGACCAACCACCACAAATGCCAGCGGAAGGTTTAGATGATTGATGTGTGGTGGAGCAGTGAATGTGCAAAGTCACATTGCTGCAAGTAGGGGGCGCTGTATTTTGGATGATTCCCTTTTGTGAAATTTTAGAAAGCACATGATGTAGATAAGAAATACTACTATATTCATGGGTGATATGTTGAAGACCTTTCACCATTTAGAAGAAAACATAAGATTTTATTTTAAATACAAATTTAAAAATGTTAATAGACTCTGTGCACAGTGACTTGCTAGCTCACTGAGTCTCAAAGCTAACAGTCAAATCGGAAAACATAAAATGAAAAACCTATCAAAATTCAAATTAATTGAAATAAAGACTACCCAATTATTTTTTATATGTAATACTTCAGTTTGTGGTGTTGTTTTAATATTTATTATGCCTCAAAATTAGCATTAGCATTAGCATTGAGACACAAACACGTCTCTTTCCAAACACAGAAGTGTGTCTGGTGAAGTATTCCTTTTATTTGTGTAGTGTTTAACATGATCTTTAAATATGTATTCATTTTAGTGTGACAAAAACCTCAGAGAGATAAAAAAAAATAAATAAAATAAAATTAGACAGGAAGTAGAGACACTAACAGTGAGGATGCAGGGCACTATTGGCAACCATACTGACTTTGGATAGCCACATCTAAAGAACTTTGTTATGCATTAGCATGTGAAAGGTTTGTGTGTGTGTTTTAATTGGTGCAGTGCATGGCAATAACTCAATTATGGAGGCAAGGAATGTGAAGTGTATTGCCCAAGGACAGAGTGACTATGCCCTGGTCTGAGTGGGATTTGAACCGTAGACCTTAGAATTGGGGGACTCAAATCACTGTCCATGAGTTTGCAAAAGAAGTTGTCATTTAACAGTTATCAGTTAACATAATTTCAATATAAATGTACAGAAATATATATGTACACGCTGGGGTACTATTTTTTTCCCACAGTTCTAACACTCACCACTGCTGACACTGCTGATAACAAACTGACCAGGTCACTAACTTCTCTTTAAACACAGGTCAGGGGTCACGGTCAGAACCACAACAATTACCATAATGAGACGAGAGTGCGTAATTAGCGGTGTGTAATTGTTTTCTATTATGGTCGCATTAGGTCAAGGGCTTTTTATTAGTACAACTCACATGCCCGGCCGAGGATATGATGTCATCAGCTGAGTAAGTATGCCATATTTTCTCTTACAACAAGCGCCCTCATTGACTCTGCTGCACTGGCTGTTCCTGAATGAATGGTAGTACCGAAAAAAACTTGGGACTTGCCCAGTGCCAGATCATTAAGTCATGCCGTGCTATGTTAGTAATGTCTGCCTGGCCGTACCCAGCCGTGTATTTACGACCTGTTGGCTGCTGACTCCTGAGCCTGAGTGAGGTCAATGCCATCAAAGTGCACAACATCTGTCCTCATCTTTCACACCTCCAGTGGCTGAAGACCTCCCAGCAAAACCCTGCACGCACTTACCTCGTAATTAGAAACAGTGGGTTTAGCGGCTACAACACGGTAGATAAAATAACAGAGGTCTATAGCCTGCTACGACAGAGCGGGGAAAATGTGAACCTATTACCGAAGGGGGGATGGAATAACACTGTGCAAACAGTGAGGTGTCAAACATGATGTTTACAAGACGTGAGAGAAAATGAATTTGCTGTGCTAGTCCAATTAAAGTAAAAAGATGTGTAAATGGGCTGGTTGCTAAACTTAGTCTTGCAGATGCTAAAAATAGATGTAAGTCCTTCCTCGAAGACAATGATTTTTTTGCCTGCAAAGCAAGAAAGTAATTTAAGCTGCACTATGTAACTTTATTGTTTTTCTTCCTTGTCTCCATGGAGATGTTGCCTTGCCTGAGATCAAATAAATTAGTCAAAATCTCTTTATGTGTCCCCGAATGGGCATTAAGCTCATAGAGCAGTACAATGCAATAAAAACACAAAAAGCATCATCAGATCCAGTGTCAGGACAGCAACAATCTGAAATCTGTAGCATTTCAGTGCTAGCTGGTTAGCATAGCCATCTCCAAGCAGGTTGTCATGGATACAGGAAAAACAAACTGCTCAAATTACACAACATCCATCCTTTGAACTGCACAACCTACACTTCTTAACTAGCCAAAATCCCCAAATATTAAGTTAAAAATGTAACATAAAATGCTTAAAAAAGTTTAAAAACTGCCAAGCATGCCAGCCAGTCAGCTACAAGAGCAGCCAACCATGACCATGGCAACTATGAGGTCTCTCGGAATGTTCTATATCTACATAGAGGCAAGCGCACGACACCATCAAGCAAACCCCAGACCCTTCGGCAGAAAAAGTTTATAGTTAAACTTTAACATGTAAATAGGCCCTCATAACACTCACTCTAATGTTTTATATAGCTGGTTGCAACAGTAAGGGCATCTGACATAAATGTTTAATAAATGAATGAACTTCTTATCTCTCCAGTGAATCTTGTGTTCAGTACTGATGTCAGCCAGCATCATTCATCCACAAGTAAAAAGCTCGTGCCCACCACCTGCATTGGGTCAAACTAGAACAGTTTAGTTTCACTTCACTTAAATTCATTTGACATAATCACACAAGGAATGCAGGACTGACTTTTACCCCAACCAAATATCTTTTACTTTCACTTTTTGTCTCCCCAATCACAGTGTGTATTTAGAGAGGATATTTATATTGGCATCTAGTCTAATTCAATGTCCCACAGGTATTAGCTTTTAATTAAAATGTTTATAATAGGCTTTGGGAGCAGGTTAGGGGCAGCACAGACCACACATGGGGTAAGCCTGTATTGTACATGCTTCATCAGATTAAAACTCTGAATGTGATTATGAACAAGACTGACACAGACTTCACAGGGAGGTTGGCGTTAGGCAGGTTTTGTTCCAGGAGTGGCTGCTGATAGGCCAGGCCCATTAAAGGGACAGTGCCGCTGACTGTAATGGGGTTATGCGAGGTGCTTATGGAAGATTAGTGGTGTATGTCTGCCAATTAGAAAATGAAACTGGAATAATTTGAGAAAAAAAAAAGTCTAACTGTACTTACTTCAAACTGTAGACTCACATTTGTTGAATCATCTGGATCATTCCTGATTCTGATTCCTGCACAAATCACTGGAAAAAAAATAAAAAAAAAAATTAACTTGCTGTATCTAATGTTTACATGCATTCACAATGAGTTTTTAACAACTTTCAGAGGGAGCATTTGCATACAAAACAGCATCATCTGCATATAAATGTATGAGGCTTTCTCTTAAGCTGCAACTAAAGGAATTAATAAATATAGTTTTAAAAAATGATAAATAAATAAAAATTGTCCTTTACGTAGTTAAACAATTAGATTTAAAGAACTGAAGAAGTGGCTTGGATAAGCAGCGAAACATCTTCACTCCTGCAACGATTTGTCCAGTTGATAGATTTAAACATTGTCGTTTACTAATTTGATATAAACCCATCGGCTACTACTGCCTAAGTTCCATATTTTAATCACATGTAGCATTGTCAAATCCAATATGTTGTTTATTTGAATAGATACATAAAAATATATAAAAGAGGTTGAATTAAATATAGGGCTGGTAATAGAAGTTTTGGATCAAGATCATCTAATGCATCTTTATAATTAGATGTATCAAATGTTGTGGTAGATCAACTCTTTGGTGGAGCAACGGTTATTATTTAATTTCTTTGGTACATCTTATGCCCTCCAGGCCTATGCAGTGTCACTAACCCTTCTGCCGGATCTGCTCACTTCAACTTTCTCCCATCCCCAGAGCCCGGCACCTTGGGGGATGAAATCTCTGTTGCTGCAGCTCCCACCCTCTGGAACTCTCTCCCACAACTCATCAGGAACTCAGACTCATTACACAAGTTAAAAACACTGCTGCAAACCCACCTGTTCAAACATGGCCATTTCAATATTTGCTATGTCACTTTTATTTTGTATTCGATTTGTCTTTTTTAAATTTGGCCAAGCAGTTCTATATAAGTTTGATGTATTGTAATTTTTATACCTGTTGCATTTAATTAAGGGAGAATGACTCCTGGGTCACCCCTGTACTAGGAAAGACTCATGGATATTGCAAAACAGCCAGTGACTAAGTTTACATGCACAGGGAACCCAGTCTACATGCAGGTTAAAGCAGTTCAGCAAATATTAGCAATATAATACCTTTAGCTCTATGTGCTAATTAAAACAGCTACTATACACATAACCAAGGCAAGTTTATTTGCATAGCAAAATTCTAAGTAATTCAAGGTGCTTTACAGAATAAGAAAGACACACTTTCAGGACTAAACCAGGACTAAACCAGGAATACAACAAGAGGCAGAGTGTGAGATGGCTCAGGCGTGCATGGAGAGACTTGTACACAAGCA
This sequence comes from Periophthalmus magnuspinnatus, assembly GCF_009829125.3. Classification (NCBI taxonomy): domain Eukaryota; kingdom Metazoa; phylum Chordata; class Actinopteri; order Gobiiformes; family Gobiidae; genus Periophthalmus; species Periophthalmus magnuspinnatus. Next base: position 28,300,288 of record NC_047142.1, on the reverse strand, counting down.
GAGCTGCTTTTAAGTCTGTTCTCTGAGCCACAGGAGCCAGTGCAGAGACCTGAGTACAGGACGCTTGTGTGAAGTACTTCCTGGTTCCAGTGGTGTAATATGTAAATATAGATAAACGATATCTCATTTATGTGATTTTCAGATATGCTTTCAGATAAGTTATTTGCATACACAAGTTCTATTAGATTTGCTTTCACTTAATAATAGACCAAAAACAATGAAACAACACCGGCTAGTCCACAGTGGAGGGGGCTTACTGCACCTGAGTAAATCTGAGAAAACCTCCAAACACATGTCTCATATTTTCCTGGCTGTTTCATACCTCGTGCAGTTGAATGCCTCTCCTAGTCTACTCTCATGGTGCGTTCACGTGAGGACGTCAAGAATGCATTGGACGCTTCTAGTTGGATGCCTTTGCATAGGGCAGACGCCTCCAGACACATGTCATGGACGCTCTGGGCGCCAAAGTGTCCATTGCGATCGTGAGTACCTTCGGATGTTTTGTTTTCCCTGTGTCTTTGTGAACGATGCAGCCCAGGTTGAGAGAATGGCTTTAGTGTATTTATTACATAAAACCCATCAACAGAGGCTATCGGCTCTGGGGCATGTCTGGGCCCATGACTAGTCTTTAAGTTAGCTGGTGCGCCCAGTATAATTAAGTTGTATCTAGGTTGTGGCTGAGGTCTTTCGACTTGTTTCGTATAATGATGTCACTTTGTAACTGTAGCATAGTCTCTGATTGGTTGATGCTGTGTGTTGAACGCCAAAAAGTTTAGCTTTTTCAACTTTTGGACACGCAAACAAAGCGTCCGACGCCTAGATGCTCAAGACGTGGTGCGTCAATGCCAGACTCGCACCGCTCTGACACTTGAAGACATGCCACAAAAACGCAGGATGGCCAAGACACGTATCCACCATAGACTTTGCATTTGATCTCGACGCCCCCGATGTGAACGCACCATTAGGGTGATGGGTCTGCACTCTTACCTGCAGCAGGGATCCGAGTACGCACGTGTTTATGGGAACTTTGAGATTCGAATCAAGACCTGCATTTAGGCCAGTTGTGAATGTTCCTAGCACAGATGTAGACATATTGATGATGATAATAATAATAATAATAATAATAATAATAATAATAATAATAATAATAATAATAATAATAATAATAATAATAATAATAATAATAATAATAATAATAATAATAATGGATTCAAACTAGATTTATATTCACAATCCAACTCCTTTAGGAATTACAATTACCCTGGACATACGTACACATTTGACATAAGAATATTTCAGCAGATTTGCATCATGTAAAGTGTTTTCACATCTGGTAATGAGCTTGGCTTGAAGAGAGTGTAATTGTAATGGTTCTGAGGGAGTGCACGTATGATTCATCTGATGAGTGCTATTGTTGTTGGTGATTCATTCTGGCCTGTCTAATACACAAGACAAGGGGCTGTCCGTGGGAAGACGGACAGGGCCATTACCTCAGCTCCGCCACTCCTGCTCTGCGCTGTCAGCCCTTTATTAGATAAGAAATGCCTCATGTTTCTTGGTGGTCAGGCCCAAATGTGAACCAAATTGGTGTAAACGATGGGCTAAGAGACATTCAGGGGAATCTAATTTAGTGTTAGCAATAAAATGACAATTTAAATGGCTCTCATCCATACTTGAAAATATAGATAAATGACATCTATGGGAGGCTTTAAAATGGCTTTGTAGTCTGTTGCTGTAAAGATCGGCAGCATCGGCCCAGGTATATACTGTATAAAGAAGTGGACTAAGTGAGTGTGACGTCACCTACGGTGTTCGGTCAAATGAAGCTCATCGAGGCTAGCGGTTACGGGGCAAATTTGGAGACAAGCTCGAGAACAACTTTCGGAAAAAGGCACCTAATTTGTCTGTTATTAATGTTCATATCTTGATTTACAGACACAATAGTGAAATTGAAATACCAAGATCATGTAGAGCGGGTTAATATGAACATTTTAAGACCAAAATGACAAGACTGACAGGAGCAGTTACAAAGTGAATTGGAGCCAGAGTCAATTGAGCCAGAAACAAGCCCATGCTCACTTTCTGTATGGAACACGGCGGCTAGCAGATTAGCTATGTCCAGTTATATATACAGTCTATGGCCCCATGCAAAGAAAACCTTCAAAATAATGTGAATACAAGATAATCTGCATAGCTTCTGATCTAAAACATTTTCCTGGGTGTTTCTAACCTTATCCATGACAAGAGGCTGTCCATAGGAAGACAAACAGGGCCATATTGCCTCAGCTCCGCTCCTGCTCCACACTGTCAGCCCTTTATTAGATAAGAAATGCCTTGCACTTCCAGGTGGTCGGGCCTGAATGTGAACACGTGACAGGTCTGTATGTATCACCGTGATGAATTCAAAACAGCCACCATCAGGAATTCTGTGAGTATTCTCCATGCATTTTTGTGTGAAGTGTGGACCATTAACATGAGCACCTCTGACTCTGAGGAGACACCAATTAGGACCACACCGATACTCCCTGAAGCTCCCTGAGGCTCCCTGAAGCTCTTTGAGCCCTGGAGGAAATCTGGACACCACACAAGTAAAGAGATGGTCCATATTACATTTTTACTATGTTATAATGTTCTCATCACAAACATAATGGACTAGGCCTGGATTTCATACATACAGAAGACTTTAAATATATGAAGCAAGATATATGGAATTATGTGGTAAAGAAAAAACTCAAATATCAAACGATTTAAAAATAAAATATAAACAAAATAAATTTGAAAATTATTTATTCTAAATAATATTTATTTAGAATATTTAGTCATTTTTTTTACTACCTCATTCCATATATCTTGTTTCATATATATAATGTCTTCTGCGTGTATAAAAATGTAGAAATTAGCATGAATGACAATGGATGACATAACACAGCTGTACCTTTGACCTTAATCATTTTAAGTTCACTATCTATGGGCCAATTTACAGAAGATTACAAGGTAGGGGATTTAAAGGCAAAAATTACACTCAGTGCCTGTGTCTCAGTCCATGTGAGAGGCGACAGTGGGTCAGTTGGTAGAGTTTTGTCCACTGATCTGAAGCTTGGCAGTTCGAATCCTGCTTCTGACATAAATGGTAGAGTGGTCAGATCCACTGACCCACAGATTGGTGGTGAGTGATTTCTTGATGCAAAGTGCTTTGAGCCTTGAAGATGGAAAAGCACTGTATAAAATGGACCCTTTGAGCCAAATTGATAGCTGACCATTGAGTCCACTTAAATATTCTGATATTATTTGAATGCCAGGTTGCTTCAGGCTGTCCCACACTGAGCGACTCCCATTACAACATCTTATCTGCTTCTCATGGTTTATCTGCTCTCTCTGCTCGTTCTGGTGGCTCTTTTATGTGATCTGTTTATTGTACTTGTGGCCTCTCTGCTCAGAAAAAGGCATTTCTCTTTTTTGTGTGTAATATAAATTACGGAGGAACATCTGAGCACCACATGGAACGGACCTGGGGCCTTTCCATTTTCGCCAAAGAAATTAGCAATCATTTTTGCCCTACGATAACGCCAAAGGAATAAGAGGTTTATCTGGAGATGGCAGCACCTGGTCTGGATCAGTAAATTGAAGGGAGTTAAGGGAAAGCCATATGTCCACCTTCATTCTTCAAAGAGTGTGAGTCTAAGTGCAGAGCAAGACTGAAAGAATCCAAAAGGACATTTATCACTGAGCTGAAGGTTCTGGGCTCGAGGGGTTTGGTTTCATAAACATGACACAGATTTTTTATTCTTTTATGTTTTTAGTCTTTTTTAAGAGGCTAACATCACATTTCTGCAGTCATAAAATGTATAAAAAGTATACACTTTATGTAAAAGTGTATACTTTTTACTTTTACTTCAGTATATTTGAGAGCGGCATCTGTACTTTCTACTCCGCTACATTTTTGGACTGGACTGAAAAGTACAAGTATTTTTATTATTGTATGAGACCTGCTGAAAAGGCTGAGGGTTTATTTTTAACAAAAATATACAAATAAAAGCAAATTGACTCTGTTGTTTCTGTGGAACAAAATTCTGTTAAAATTTGTATCAAAATCAAATAATTTATTCTCAAAATCTGTGCAAAATACTTTTACTTTTTCTCGATATAAACATCATTGGTTGAGCGGTCAGATCCACTGATCCATAGGTTGGTGGTGCGATTCTAACTCACACAGATGAATGCTGTCGTTGTGTCCTTGGGCAAGACACTTAACCCACCTTGCCCTCAGTGTCTGCGTACACTGTTGTGTGAATGTGTGTGTGAATGGGTGAGTGGTTCCTTGTTGTAAAGCGCTTTGAGTGCCTTGAAGGTAGAAAAGCGCTATAGAAAAATGTGGCCATTTACCAATATTTTTACTTCAATTGATTTTTTGGATGTGATACTTTTACTTTTACTTGAGTATTTTTATTACTTCTTCCACCACATTTAAGAGTCCACATTTAAAGACGCAATGTGAAAGTTTTTAGGGGATTATGCCACTTGCTTGTCTCCATGGTGACTGTTTTATCTTGAATTTTACACAGTGTTGAATTAAAGTTATCTATCTACTTGGAGGCCAGCAGGTATGACTGCCAGTCCAAGTTACAGGTTAGATCTGTGGAAAGGCAAGCTCTGCCAACAGAATAATCTTTTTAGGCCTATTTGAGCAATAAATGCTGTAATTTAATAAATAGATATTTTAAGTGTAATACACAAGAGCATTCTAGGAAAAGCAACACATCACTATGGAGTTAAGAAAGAGACAGACCTCCACCAGAAAAGGCAGACAGGCTTTTAAATAATAGTGTTTATAGTTACATACTTTTGTTCATTATTTACTGAATAAATAAATGAGCAATAAGGAAATCCACTCAGTAAAAGGTTTTGAATCAAATTTATGTGTCCTAAGGATTGTCACATTTTTATATAACGCTTCCTCAAAGCGCTTTCACACACACATTCACACACCAGTGTACACAAACACTGGGAGCGAGGGGAATTAAGTGTCTTACCCAAGGACACAACAACAGCATTCATCTGTGGGAGCTGGAATTGCACCGCCAACCTGTGGGTCTGTGGATCTGACCACTCCACCAATGATGTTTATGCTGAGAGCGGAATTTGAATCACCAACACCAACCTTCAGTTCAGTGGGCAAACACTCAGCTGTCACTCCATAAGCTTCTACATATGTCCTAAATGTGCAGTTTTGGCTTTATAAAATCCTTATGAAAAACCTTTTTGTTTCATTTATCCATACATTTTCTTTCAATTTATCCAGGGCCAGCTTGTAAGAACAGCAGCCTTAACAGGGACTCTGAGACTTCTTACACCCCAGACACTTCCTCCAGCTTCTCTGGTGGGACCCCAAGGCGTTCCCAGGCCAGCCGAATCAAATTGATACTTCTGCCTGCAGTTTTAAAAAGTACAGATAGATCTTGTGAGCTAAATCTCGTACTCTGTTCCACGACTGGGTCTACAAGGGACAAAAGAGTTAACTGCACCCACAGACTATGTACAGAAGTCAACTACGTAAGTGTAACATCACCCTCAGCAAGCTAGCAGTTATAGGTTCCATATCTGCGAATGATACCGCGAGTATCATAGCAAGGCTGATGAAGGTAATGCTGCCAATCAAATCTGTTGCTAACGCTAAAATGGTGAGGCGCACTGCAGCAGTTACAGAGAGAGGGGCCACAATTTTTCAACTTAAAGTGAACTGGAGCCAGAGTTGATGGAGGTGGAGCGCGCCCATGATCACTTCCTATTTGAAACGTGGCAGCTAGCATGTTAGCGACATCCATTTATATATACAATCTATGATTGCAACTTCAGTTAAAAATGTTTGCACCCTCATTTCAGACGCCTAAAATAATGCCACTTAATCAAAGCATATTTCGTTTGAACCCTTTTGAAACTCAAATGCTCCACAGTCACTTCTCTCTGCACCTGGGCCTGTTCTGTTTATTTCCTTTTGGTCTGATATACAAAAACATCTGCTTAAAGTGATAGATCCAACTTTACTTTGCAACAGTGTTAGGGATTATTTATGCCCTATCATTCAGTGTGTCCACTCTGTGACATGCTTGTTCTACTCTCTCACTCAACCTCTTTATCTGGACTTCTCATTACTTTAAGAATAATCTGACTCATAAAACTTGTCATGGGTTATCCCGTTTCCCCGGCGACCGCGACACGATGTTGATAGGATTCTTAATGTTCTTCCTGTGTTTATGGGACGGCTGCATGAATCTTGCCCACCGCAGAGGGCTTTGAGACGGTGAGGTGTCAGGCTGTAATAAATAACATGTGTGCTGACCAGGGGGCTGGAAGATAAGTGGACACCCAGCATCATCATTTACTCTGCTTGGAATGACCAATACATATGGTTCTTAGATAAACTTCAAACAGGCAGACATCTTGAGACTGGGAGAAGCGCAGAGGAAAGAGTGGATTTGGTGGTGTTTGGAGAGCGCCAGTCCCTCCTGATAAGATAGAATGAGATGTCCAAACAAAGATAAGTGCTGTTTGTTGTGATTCGCTAAGCTAACCAATGCATTCGTGTCATATCTGCTCATAATCACAGCAGCGGCGCAAATATTTATCCAATGCTACATTTGGGGATGGCTGAGTGTTTCCTGGGCTTCAAAACTTGGCAGCATGTATAGGCCGTGGATCTAAGAAGACCTGGATAAGACTTTCCCTCTGTCATGGGGTGAGATCAACTAGTGGCCGCTCCAGGTACTGCAGCTCCCAGGAGCTTGGGAAAGCTCCTGAAAGAATTCTACCACAGAGCTCAGTCTATTTTTTAGGAATTCAAACTGGCCATGTTCTGACAGGGCATCCACTACTTTTAAATGGGCCGATTTTGTAGGATTCTTCTCTATTTTCACAACATGAAAATTTTAAATCTGAAATCATCAAAGCATCTAAAAGTTAGCTTTGTAAGATTTAGCCTACATGGTGGGAGGAGCTAGCTTGTATAAAGGAATTAATGTGGAATAGTAAATGATTTTCAGGCCCATGCGCCAATGAGCTCCGGCCACTGAAAACAACACGACGCCATCTTGGGTTTGTCTTACAGATTTTATGATACTTCGATGGTATAGGGACATTTATATATAGTTTCATTTTATGTTTTGAAAAGGAAAAAATCATATGAACTCTACATATGGTTCGCATAGTCCAAACAGGATTCCATTAGGCCTGTTTCTCTAACGCTACTCCAATCACTCCCCATCTTCTGTTTTAGCTTCCCTGAGATATCTTAGTGGTTAGAATGCTTTACCTGTTTTTTACTGTTTTATAAATATGAAAAACAGAACATTTGCAGTGGTCCAAACGTATTCCTCAATTTCCTAAAGCATTCCAAGCTCTTATTATTATTATTATTATTATTATTATTATTATTATTATTATTATTATTATTATTATTATTGAATAATAATAATAATAATAATAATAATAATAATAATAATAATAATAATAATAATAATAATAATAATAATAATAATAATAATAATAATAATAATACATGAGACTTATATAGCACTTTTTTGGAGACTCAAAGTTGCTTTACAAACAATAAGAAACAGTAGAAGATGATGGTGTGAATCATGGGGGACTGATTAAACTGGTGAGTTTTTAGTAGTGAGGGAGGCAGGGGTCAGGTGATGGAGGGAGGCAGGGGTCATGTGATGGAGGTAGGGGTCAGGTGCTGGAGGCAGGCAGGGGTCTGGTGATGGAGGCCGGAGTCAGCTGATGGAGGTAGCTAGGGGTCAGGTGATGTAGGGACAAGGGGTCCGGTGATGGAGGCAGGGGTCAGGTGATGGATGCAGGCAGTGGTCAGGTGATGGAGGCCAGAGTCAGCTGATGGAGATAGCTAGGGGTCTGGTGATGTAGGGACAAGGGGTCCGGTGATGGAGGCAGGGGTCAGGTGATGGAGGGAGGTAGGGATCAGGTGAGGAAGGTAGGGGTCCGGTGATGGAGGCAGGGCTCGGGTCATGGAGGCAGATGTAGGAGGAGCCAGTGCAGTTGTTTGAGGACAGGGGGGATGTGGTTTCTGGAGAGGGTGTGGGTGAGGAGGTTGGTGGAGGCGGGAGGGGATGCAGGCAGCGCAGTTCTGGATCTGTTGCTGTTTTTGGAGGTGGGTGGAGGGTTGACCATACAGAAGGCTACTGCAGTAGTCGAGTGTGGAGGTGATGAATGAGTGAATAATGATTTCTGGAGTGGGCTGAGAGAGGGAAGGGCGGAGTGAGGGAGGGATGGAGGGATGGAGAGAGGGAGCGAAGGCGAGAGGAAGGGGCGGAGAGAGGGAGGGGTGGAGAGAGGGAGGGACAGAAAGAGGAAGTGGCGGAGTCTGGCAATGTTGTGGAGGTGGAAAAAATATTTTGGTGATGTGGCTGATGTGAGCTCTGGTTGAGAGTGTAGGGTCCATGATGATACCAATGCCTATATCTGAAATATTCATGATAATTAGGGAATATAATTTTACCTTTGGATCCAAAATGCAAATCTTGAAGCATACTGCAGTTCTGGACCAAAATACTTCATAAATGTGACCCTAGACCTCTCAAAAAGTCAAATATTAAAGAATTTAAAGCATGGTATGGGTGAGTACGTTGTGCAGTAATTCACTAGTTATTTTCAGTTTAGAAAAAATGTTAATGCAAATTTTACCTCCAGAGTCTCAGACTGTATAAAGAAGTCGACTGAGTGAGTGTGACGTCACCCTCAGCGTTCCGCTCCAGTCAAACAAAGCTCATCGAGGCTAGCACTTATAGGAGCAATTTGGAGTAGAGTTCCACATTTGGAATACCGACTGTGTATCATAGCAACCAAAGGGCCAAGGAGTGAGCCTGTTGAAGGTAACGCCCCTTCCCCCACCACTAGTTTAGCAGGGAACAGACGCTTAGCATTGCAGTCAATGAAACTTGTTGCTAGCGCTAGCGGAAGCGACCTCGGGGAAAAAAGGCACCTGATTTGGCTTTTATTAATGTTCATATCTTGATTTACAGACACAATAGTGGAACAAAAAAACAAAAAACCCAAAACACAGGATCATGTAGAGCGGGTTAATACAAACATTTAAGACCAAAATGACGAATCTGACAGCAGCAGTCACAGAGAGAGGGGACGCAGTTTTTCAATGTAAAGTGAATTGGAACCAGAGTCAATGGAACAGGAATTGCGCCCATGATCACTTTCTATTTGGAGGGAATGGCTAGTAGGTTAGCTATGTCCATTTATATATACAGTCTATGTATATATAAATCCTCTCTATGCGTTGACTAGGCTATCACTGGAAGACACTGTTCAGGGCAGTTTCTGCTTGGATCAGATTATAACTTCTTTTGTCATCTGAGCAAGACCAAAATCTAGTTTAAGCTGTAGAGGCTGAAAAATTTGAATATTTGGTTCTTTTCTGTTCAAGATGTAAATGAAAAAGCATATTTTTAAAGACAACGACCTGACTCACAGACCTCACAGTCCCAGTGCAGCGTGTGTCCTGAGCTGGCCAGACATAGTCCCTGGAGGCCTGGACATCTGTGGCTTACACCAACAAATACCATCACCAGCACAAATACTCACTGTTTAAGTGTTTTAGTGTGTTGGCGCACCTTCACCAGGAGAGCAGGGAATTCCCAAAGTTTTCCCAACCAACTTCAAATTCGTTTTTTGGCAATTAATATTTCAACATCACAGCTAATTAAATAGAGTATTAAGGCATTACGCAATATTGTCTTAGGCGGCAAAGTGAGTCAGTCAAAATAAAAAAATAAAACATTGGAGCATCCTGGACAAGCAAGTCTTTACAGTAGCAGTCACATATATAAGCTAAAAACATCAGATGCAAGGTTGTTATAGTACATTGCTGAAGTACCACACACAACAACTGGGTATATACGCTTTTGAAGTCTCAAGAGGTTCTAACCCACTGGACTGTATATATAAATGGACATAGCTAACCTGTTAGCTGCCACGTTCCAAATAGGAAGTGATCATGGGCACGCTTCCTTTTCCATTAACTCTGGCTCCAATTGACTTTACATTGAAAAACTGTGTCCCCTCTCTGCTGCTGTCAGATTCGTCATTTTGGTCTTACAATATTTCTAATAACCCGCTATACATCCTGGGGTTTTATTTCACTACTGTGTCCGTAACAGACTAGCGTTAGCAACAAGTTTGATTGACAGCCTTGCTAAGAAGAGGCGTTACCTTCAACAGCCTCGCTCCAGACTGGCTCTTTGGTTGCTATGATACTCACGGTCGGAATTCCAAAAATGGAACTCCAAATTACCCCTATAACTGCTCTAGCCTCGATGAGCTTCATTTGACTGGAGCCGAACGCTGTGGGTGACATCACACTCATTTAGACCGCATCTTTACACAGTCTGTAAGCTAACCTAAGGCTTATCATTTTACCATCTTTGCGCCATAAGCGTTAGGTGCGCAGTTCATGCCGACATGAGTAGGATTCTTTAGTAGCTACCTTCCATTTCAGAGTGCTTCACATTAAAGTCAACAAAAAATAAATATACAGATAAAACAATACATAGGAAAAGAACAATAAAACACCAAGATAACCTGTGTAGCTGTCTAAATGCCATGGAGAAGAGGTGGGTGTTCAGTGTAATCTCAAACAGACTATAGGTATAAATACAGCCAAAGTTTTGGTCACACAGTCACATTTTTATATTGCATTTTTCCACCTTCAAGACTCAAAGCGCTTTACATCAAGGAACCATTCACCCATTCACACACACATTCATACACCAGTGCACACAGACACTGGGGGCGAGGGGGGTTAAGTGTCTTTCCCTAGGACAGTATTCATCTGTGGGAGCTGGAGTCACACTGCCAACCTGTGGGTCAGTCGATCTGACCACTCTACCAATGCTGTTTATGTCGAGACCAGGAAGCCAACCGCCAACCTTCAGATCAGTGGACAAACACTCTACCAACTGCATACAATTCATTTTCATGTGGAATCTACATGCTGAAGTATAATCCAAGCTCCAAGTAGAGTTGACAAAAGTTTTGGTTCTTCTCCCTCGTTTTACCTTCCTGCTACTGCAGGTCTACGGCTCTTCACACCAAGACAATAATCATCTCCCATCTGACAAGGACAGGCAGGTTTCTTTGTTTGATGAGACAGTTGCTGCAGTTGTTATGATTCATTCAGGGTGTCCAGGCTTCGGCACCAAACCCGGCCAACAGCGCCTGAATATCTGCCCAAAATCTGCAGAACAGACAGAGTGGAGTAATTTCCCATGTATTTCTTAAAGTAGCGCTCCTCTGTTGACACACTGTTGATATTAAGATAGATTTGACTTTTCCACACCGACACAGAAAGAAAACAGGCTCATCTCAAAGCCCCTGGACGGATTTTCTTTTGAATATTGTCGAGGAAAAATTGAGCACCCAAGGATCCCGCCCGGGTGCTCTCAGGTGAGTCACTTTATGTGACAGTTCAGGTTGCATAAAGTCCAAACCGCTAGCATCTATTTGTAGCTATACCATAGGTCAAATGTTAGCCAGGGAGAAAAAGAGGAAAAAATTACCTAAGTTAGCTGAATTCATCGGCCAGTATGACAGGTGCTTTTTGTGTTTACTTTCAAATGATTTTTTATGTGTGTAAGAGCCTGTCAGGAGCAGCTTCATGGTGGCACTGCACTTGTCACTCTGAGGTTTTCAAGGCCTTATGGTTTAGACAAGCTGCTGAAACGTTATTTTAGGAGAGAATGAGTGAGATTAAGTCATCTACAACACATTTACAGCCAGTGGCAACGTGATGGTTACAGTTTCTGTTGAGACCATAGACTGTATATATAAATGGGCATAACTAACCTGTTAGCCGGCGTGTTCCAAATAGGAAGTGATCATAGGTGCGATTCCAGCTCCATCAACTCTGGCTCCAATTCACTTTCTACGTAAAAACTGTGTCCTCTCTCTCTGTAACTGCTGCTGTCAGACTCGTCATTTTGGTCTTAAAATGTTCATATTTCAGTATTGTGTCTATAAATCAAGACATGAACATTAATAACAGACAAGTCAGGCACCTTCTTTCCCTGAGGTTGCTTCCACTAGCATTAGCAACAGGTTTGATTGACAGCGTTGCGAAGTGTCCCCTTCCTGCTAAACCAGCGGTGCGGGTGGGAAGGGGTGTTTCCTTCAACAACCTTGCTCCAGATTGGCTCTTTGGAACGCTATGACGTCAAACTCCCTTATCCCCCTGGTTTATAAAGTCTATGGTTGGGACGCTAGAAGTATAAAAAGAAAAGGACAAAAATCTGATTTGTGTTTCATATGACAACGCAGCTCAGGTGAATCCATCTTCATCCACCATAGTAGTTCATCATCTGATCCAAAGGTTGATGGTTCGAAATCCACTTTTAGCATAGATATCATTGGTTGAGCGGTCAAATTCACTGGCCCACAGGTTGGCGGATTGATCCTAGATACTACAGATGGATGCTGTTGTTCTGTCCTTAGGCAAGACATTTCACCAGCCTCACCCCCAATGTCTGTGTGTGCTGGTATGTGAATGTGCGACTGGATGAGTGTTTCCTTCTATATAAAGCTCTGTATAAATGTGAATGTTTACATTTTACCTGCTCAGAAAGCTGCAAAGCCACAGACTGTTGAAAGAGGTGGACTAAGAAAGTGTGACGTCACCCATAGCATTTGGTTGCAGACAAATGAAGTTATAAGGGTGAATTTGGGGAGGTTTATGACCACAAGTATCATAGCAACCAAAGAGCAAATCTGAAGCGAGACTGTTCAAGATAATGCCCCTTCCTGCCTGCACCTCAGGGAAAGAAGATGCTTAATTTGTCTGTTATTAATGTTCATATCTTGATTTACAGACACAATAGTGAAATAAAAACCACAGAATCATGTAGAGCGGGTTAAGACAAACATTTAAGACCAGAATGATGAGTCTGACAGCAGCAGTGAGAGGGGACACAGTTTTTACATAGAAAGTGAATTGGAGTCAGTGATTTGCACTCAAAGGATCTAAAAGTGCATCCATGATCACTTCCTATTTGGAACGTGCGAGCTAGCAGGTTGGCTAAGTCCATTTATATATACAGTCTATGGTATGACTGGATGAGTGGTTCCTTTTAAAGCACTTTGAGATTCTTAAAGGTAAAAAAATCACTATATAAATGCCACCATTTGCTTTGAATCCACTGGTGGGTCAGATCCTTCAGCACATTTGTACCGTGGAACTTAGCTGTTTAGTCCCACTTTAAACTTATTTTCACATTAGAAACCCATTTGCTGTCTTGTTAAAAGATAGATACTGTAATACTTGCACCTGAGCCAGCGGCTGATTAGAGTCTTACTAATTCCAAATCTTGCGTACAGTTTGCACCTCTAAGGGCCATTGTGTTTGCAACATCCAGTGAGTGTCAAAACATAAACACGAGCCTTTCCCACCATTGAAAACATCCAAACGTCTCAATGAACTATGGGCCCAATTAGACCAGAAGCAAATTTCAAAGCACAGCTTGGAAACAGGTGACAACAATCAGAAGAATTTGGAAAGAATTAGTTTTTTTGAAGGAAGTTTCCATCGTGTGTTAGTGTTTAGACAGGAGATTTATAAAGTCTTTGTTTGGAAATGCAATGGTTGACCTGTGGCGTACCCTCCTCGTTCACACTCTCTCCAGTCTCATTTGAGTCTTTAATCAAATTCACATCTGGAGCGCGTTGGAAGTTGCAAACAGAGAAGGCTGATTGCTGTTAACCAGGCCACGATATGATGTCTCCTCTTATAAAAGGTGATGCAGCCCCATAGAGAGAATGGAGAACTTGAGGATGTTTTGGGTGGGTACTTAGTAATAAACTGTTAAAACTATTACATGATTACATTTTGTTTAATGCAAATAGCAATATTGTTTAAACCAGTCCCCAAGATTTCTCAGGAAAGCGCCAAACTTGATTGTGTGTTTTATAGTTAATAATAATTAGAATATAGTTGAACCTCACTATATCACGGTTCACCTTTTGTGGCCTCACTGTTTCGTGGATTTTTTTACTGCAGTTTTGCAAGCTTTTTTTTTTTTTTTTACATCTGATTGGCTGAAAGGACTGTAAGCCAGACATGGGCAAACTACGGCCCAGGGGCCACATACGGCCCTTTGGTCTTATTAATCAGTCCCGCCGAATGTTACTAAATTAAGGGTAAGGGTAAACCTTGTTCAAAGTTTTTCTGCTGTGTTTATTTAACTTAAATTTAATACATTTACTATTAATTTAATTAATGCATTTGAAAAACAATTTGTACAATGAGCCTTGCATATTCATGCTTTGCTACATGTTACAGGGCAAATCTTTAATGTAATATACAATTGTCCCTGTCTATATCACGGTTCACCTCTTGCGGCCTCGCTGTTTCGTGGATTTTTTTAATGCAATTTTGCATGCTTTTTTTCACAGTGTATGAACGTGCATTGTGTTCTGTGTCCTGATTGGCTAAGGGACTGTAGACCATTGTCAGTCAGTCTCCTCCATGCCGTGTCTCCTGTACAGTACAGAATGCGTTCAGCCAAACACACATATAAATGTTCGATGGACACTACAGCAGAGTTGCGCCAGGATGAAGAGGAACGGTCAAAGGAACTGTGAAATACACGTGAGTCACTATTAATTAATTAAACAAGAGAGAAATGTGAGAAAATGTTAATCCCTGTCTGAGAAAAGTGTATAAAGTGTGTGGTGAGGGGTTTTACAGCCTTAAAACATATAGGCGGATTTCATTTTTTTTATTTTTAGAATGTAACCTCCGCGATAAATGAGGGAACACTGTATATCCTACTCCTCTTTGTACTAAAAAGAAAATAATTATATTTTTCCTTACAAGACACTAATAGAAGAATGTTGCCAGTGTTTCCATGTGAAAATATGCATCATTGAAAAAAAAAAAAAAAAAAAAAGGTTGGAACTGCTGATCTTAAAACAAGGTAACAATAGACACAGCTCCATAATATTTAAATCAAAATTAAAGACACATCTTTTTAATATTGCCTATGGATAATTAATGGCAAAGCTATGCACGAAGTCATATATTTATTGACTTTTTGTACATTTTAACTGTTTAACTGATCTTTTGTATTAGTTGTGTGTAACTTATGTAAATTCATATTTTGCTTTGTGAACTTTTATATTTTGGAAATTGTTGTGATTTTAACTCTGTGTAAAGGACTTTGAGTTGTCTGTGTGCATGAAAGGTGCTCTACAGGTTCAAAATCCACTCCTGACATAAATATAATTCGTTGAACAGTCCAATCTATGGACCCACAGGTTGGCCGTGCGATTCTATTTCCTCGGGCAAGACACTTAACTCACCTTGCCCCCAGCATTTGTGTACTTTAGTGCAGGAATGTGTGTTTGGTTCATTGATGTAAAGCACTTTGAGCCCTGAAGGTGGAAAAGCGCTGTATAAAATTATGACCAGTTACCATTTTGCTATGAGCAGTACAGGACGACTGACTATATATGATTGATTAATGGTTCAGAACAACACAGTTTAGTTAATGAAGCCAACATAACAGATTACTACCACAGTGATGCAGACGTTCCAGATCAAGGGTAACAACATCATGTTCTATGGGTTTTTCCAGTGATTCACGACCACACTCTGAAAAGGCAGTTATTTTATTATGCGCATAAATTGGTGGTGGGAGCAAAAGTTCATCCCAGAAACAGAATAATTGAGTGAACTTCTAAAACCTTCTCTGATCTCCAGTTTCATGGAGCTTAGACCGTCTCGGGTGGGCTTGGTCTTCACTGGCTATTGTTTCCATAAATTCATGTGTTACTGTAAAAGTCTCCACCCTCCTCTGAAGTGTGTTTTGACTGGAGATTACGCCATCGACCAGGTCAACGTAAAAATGTTTTCACTGTTTTTTCATGGTGATTATAGCTCTTTAATTCTGTTTAGATAAAGATAATTGAGAATCCATTTGACAAATCTGAACACCTCATTGTATATTAGCTCAGTAAGTTTGAACCCATAGACTTGGTGCTGTTCTGAAGAACAGGACAAATGTTGTTATAAAACCACACCTTTAACACCACTGTGTGATTTAATGACGATTCTATTGTATTAATATTCAAATTTTGTGATGCATGGATTTTGAATTATTTTACATGTTCAAGTACATTTGTATATTTGCTAACTTCAGAAACACATTTAAGAGTAAACCACTTTTTGGGGCAAGAGTAGCTCAGTTTGTTCACTGATCTGGTGTGGTAAAGAGCGGTCAAATCCATTGACTCACAGGTTGGCGGTTCCAGCTCCCACAGATGATTACTGTCATTGTGTCCTTAGGCAAGACACTCAACCCCCCTCATCCCCAGTGTCTGTGTACACTGGTGTATGAATGTGTGTGTGAATGTGTATGTGAATGGGTGACTGGTTCCTTGATATAAAGCGCTTTGACCCTTGAAGGTGGAAAAGCAGTGTATAAAAATGTGAATATTTAACATTTGAGTGCATTAACAACACTTTCAGAAGTACTTTTTGGAACCTTAGCTTGTGTATTTCATGTTTTAAAATATTCTACTCTATTATTATCTATTCTACTACTTTCAATCTTAGTGCATCTTAGTCAAGGCAAATGAGCATTTCGTGGATTCACATCCAATGACATCACAAGGTGAGACAAAGCATTTTTTCTGGCCTAAAGAAGGGGAAATGGGGAGAAAAAAAAGAGGTAATCAGAAAACAGATGTAGTCAGGAGGTCACCACAAATTAATACTATTGTTGTGTCCTTGGGTAAGACATTTAATCCCCCTCGCCCCAGTGTCTGTGTACACTGGTGTATGAATGTGTGTGTGAATGAATGGGTGAGTGGTTCCTTGATGTAAAGCACTTTGAGCCTTGGGGGTGGATAAACGCTGTATAAAAATGGGACCGTTTACCATTTATGTGATTTTCTTTCCCTGCACTCACATTCATATTGTACAGTGATCTCTGGTATTTACAGAAATGACAAGTTCTTTACAAATGCAGCTCAAAGGAGTCCAGCTCATGTCCAAGTGAAACCATATGCGTGTATTGTGTTTCATGGGTCTGGATAACTGTAGCGGGCTCTAATGCAAACCAGTGCCACACTTCATATTGGGGACTTTTAACACCAGCTGATGCACTCTGGCAGCACATCACCTCCATTTCATACAAAAATATTGGCCTGACAATAGGAAAACAGCCAGTGAAAACATTTATATTTCTCAATAAAAACTGAAATAAAATAGCATTCATATAATTAATATCTGCAGTGAAAGGCATTCCTCTGACATCTGCTTCTGATCGTCATTTAGCCTATGCTTTTAAATGATGTCTCACAGTTAAACCCCATCTGTTTTACCAATTTGAAAGTTATGCAAATTATAAAAGTTCTGTTTTATTTTAAGAATGTAAATCTGCAGCTGTTTTCATTTCCATGTTGTTATCTTGACATAAACCACAAGGAAAACAAAAAACTGGGAACACAAAACACTCTGAAACAAAGCGCTCGAGCTATGCAGATGTAAAAGATTTGTTATGTTCCATTTTTCCATTGTTTTTGTCAGAATGTATTTCGTCTGGAGGTGGCTTGTGAGAATACTACCATCTTGAGATGATTTTTGATATTGTTGGTTATGTTTACTGTAGTTCAATTTAAAATGCATGTTTATTTTCATATTTAACGATGAGGCTTACAAGGCATATGATGAAGCAAGTAATGAGGGATGAGTTTGAGGATTCAAAATGAAAGCTTTTCTTTCATATTATCTCTAACTTTTCTTCAGAAGTTACTACTTATACATCTCAATCAATAGATTCAGTGTAAATAGGTACAGTACTGTTCAGCACGTGTTCTCTACAAAGATGTTTTTTATATTGTTTTGGGTCTCTACTAAAACTTGTGCCATCAAAATGGCTTTTTTTGGTTCAATACTCTTCACTTTTTCCCACTGTTTTTTTTTTTTTTTTTTTACTTTTTCCTTGTCGAGAAGGAGGGTCTGACGACAGGGGGCACTCACTTTGCTTGTTTTCTGTTGATTAATTTGCTTGTCTGTTATTGACCAATGTCTGTTTCATTGATAATTTTATAACTTTCTGTTGGTTAAATCAATTCTCATGTTCAGCCCTAAGAGGCTGTTGAGATTCTGGGCTTTACAAAAA